>NW_028318707.1:0-300000 GCF_062004578.1 Staurois parvus | reverse complement strand
TTTCCAAGATTAGTTTTGTTTGAGGTGATTGTAGCCGTATTAGTGCATTTGCGACAGGAACAATTGAGTACTGTCCGTGATACTTTTTTTATTTGCACTAACATACAGTTTTGAGGACAAGCTTTTGGGGTATGTCCCCTTTATCAAAGTCCAAGCAGTACTGTACAAATCACAAAGTTTCAGCAGAATGTTAGAAGAGATGAAGAGAAAAAAAAAAAAGAGAGGCTAGAGATAAGATACAGCCAAAGCGAGGGGGGAGGGGGGGGGATACTGCACTCACACAGAGGGAGTCAAGCTAGCTAATAGTCATAAAACTGTTGGATAATGAGTGAGGAATCCCATGTCCAAGTTAAGGCCGTTATCTTTTGTGTCAAATAGAATTATTCTTAGTTCAAAAGTTTTTCTTTCCTGGATGGATTTGAAATTTCCTTTAAGAACTAAAATATTGAGGTCTCCCATTGTGTGGCCTGGTTGTGCAAAATGGTGTCCTACAGGTGTGCAGAGGTCATCTTTATGTTCCTTGATGGTATGTCTGTGCAAATTCATCCTTGTTTGCAACTTCTGTCCTGTTTAGCCAACATAAGGTCCTTTGCTGCATTTTCTGGACTGGATAAGGTACACAACATTACTGGAGGTGCAGCTGTATGAGCCGGAAATATTGAAGAACCCTTTTGAGTGTCTGACACTTTTTGATGGATTGATTTGGTTGCACAGTTTTCAGCATTTCTTAAATTAAATTAAGTTAAATTGTATGTTAGTGCAAATAAAAAAAAGTATCACGGACAGTACTCAAGATTAGTTTTGAAATTTCTTCCAGTTAGTTTGAGGTCATGTCCCCGTGTTCTTGATTTTGGTTTGATGATGAAAATCCTGCCCTCCTGAACCTTATTCACACCCTTGATGTATTTGATGGTTCCAGTCATGTCTCCCCTTTCTCTTCTTTCCTCCAGACTGTACTTAGTAAGTTCCTGAAGTCTCTCCTGATATGTTTTATCCCCCAGACCTTTCATCGTTTTTGTTACCCAACTCTGGACTCGTTCTGTCTTATGAATATATTTTTGTACATGATGTCTCCAGAACTGGACACAGTATTTTAAATGAGGTCTCACTAAAGATCAACTGTATATCCACTTCAGCCCTGGAAAGGTTTTCCCCCCTTCCTGACCAGGCCATTTTGCGCTATTTGGTAACTGCGCGGTCATGCAACACTGTACTCAAAATAAATTTATGCCCTTTTTTCACAAAAATAAAGCTTTGTTTTTATGGTATTTGATCACCACTGGGTTTTTAATTTTTTTTATATAATTGAAAAAAAAGACTGAAAGTTTGGGGGAAAAAACCCCCCAAATATTTTCTACTTTTTGTTATAAAAAATATCGAATAAACTCAAATTTAGTCATAAATTTAGATCATTAAGTATTTTGCTACATGATTTTGGTAAAAAAAAAAATCCCAATACGTGTATATTAATTGGTTTGTGTCAAAGTTATACAAACCTTTTCTGGCGCTTTTTGTTTACATGAAAAAAACATTTTTGCTAGAAAATTACTTTGAACCCCCAAACATTATATATATTTTTAAAGCGTAGGGCCCTATAGAATAATACGGTGGATGTTGCAATTTTTTATGTCTCACAGAATTTGCGCAGCAATTTTTCAAATGCTTTGGAAAATAATCCACTTTTTTTAATTCTAATGCACAATATGTTGCCCAATTGCTTGATAAAATATACATATTGTCACTGAAATGCATGAAGCACAATATCGTCTCATATCTGTGTCTGGCCATGGCAGAAGAGAACATGGACATATGATGAATCGGGTTTGTGCACCAATATGACTGCAGTTCATTCTTTTTTGTAATGATCATGTTGAGGGTTAGGCCCAACAAAGTTTTAAATTCGGAAACCGTCATAGGTTTCCATGTGAATTGTCTGGCAAGAAATTAATTTGGGTGGGCGGAGATGTATTGTTGTGCGTATAAATTGCCTTAACTCACAATCAATTGGTACAAATCTTCAGTGAAAAACAGCGGAGGATCTAAACACTAGTGCTGGCAGTGAACAGGGCTGATCCTGCTAACACTGCATTTTTGAGGACACTATATTAAGGAGGCACTAGTTCTGATCATGATCAAAATATTGATCCCTACTAACACTATACTAGTAATGGCGGTGATCAGCGACCTATAGCGTGAGTGCAATAATGTGCTGAGGACAATCTAATGCTAGCAGACCTTGGCTGGGAGGGCCGCTAACAGACTCTGACGCTATCTGATGTCCCTAGTGGCAGTAATAGACTGATTAGTGCGAAATTCCATATACTGACAGTGTACTCATGTCACTGGCTGGGTGACGGGTGATCAAAGGCTTAATAGGGGCGATCAAAGGGTTAAAAGTGCTACTCTAATGTGTCTGTGTAAAATGTAGTGCTTTTACTCACAGTGTGGTGTTCTCTTTTCTCTACCTGGCTGACAGGGGAGATTGATTCATATCAGCTTTGCTAATATTGTGACCATGTTGACACATGATCAATGGGTCCTGATTACTGGGATCTACATTCTGCTGTGCCGTGGGGGAAGGGGGGGTGGAGGGCATGCTGTGCACCTGCTGCGCCCCCCTGTGTTAGTACAGCCAGAGTGACATACTAGTACGTCGCTCTGTCTGTACAAGTACTGTGGTCGCTCGACAAGTGGATATAGAGAAAACAGGATCTTCTTCCTCCCGCTGATGACCCCTCTAGTGATGCATCCTAGAATTCTATTCACTTTCCCACTGCCTGGTCACACTGTTTGTACATTTTGCAAATGTACAACACTGTACCCCTAATGTTGTACTCTCAAGGGATTCTTTTTCCCTAGGTGCATAAGTTTACATTTTGAAACTAATTGAACTACAATTTCCACTTCTTTGACAAATTTTCCAGCAATAACAAATCATGTTGCATGTTACAGACACCTCCAGTGTTACACACCTTTGTATCATCAGCAAAAAGACATAACAAACCTTTAGTTATGTCACTTACATATAGAATAAATAGAACAGGACCTAGTATAGAGCCTTGTGGTACCCCACTAGTGACTGGTCTCTGTTCTGAGTGAACCCCATTTCCAGCCACACTCTGGTATCTGTCCTATAGCCAACTGCATATCCACTGAACCACCCAAGGGCTAAGTCCTAGCTTGTACAACTTTTGTATTAGTTCTTTATGTGGACCTGTATCAAATGCCTTGCTGAAATCAAGATATGCTATGTCCACAGCACCAGTTGAGTGTATAATCATGCATATAGTGCTAAAATGCGTTTGCTAGTGAAGTGATATAGACAGGACTTGTGAAATCTTGTAAGGCTGCTATACTTTTTTTTTTTTACACAAACATTTATATACTAACATGTGCATTGAGAAATGGCTGAAGAAAAGTTCATTGTTTCCAGCCTTGATGTCCCAACTACTTCTATCATGCTTCACTAGACCTTGACTGTATGCTCAGCCAATAAAGCTTACTTAAAGCAGACATAATGTAAAACGTAAAGGTAGATTTATTTAAATATTTGCTGCATCCAGATGAGCGCAACACACTGGGGTTTATTTACAAAAGCTGGTTCACTCAGAATCGTATGCACTTCTGCATGGAATCCAATCAGCTTACAGGTTTTATTGCTAAAGCTTAACTGGACAAGCTGAGATTTGAAGCTGATCGGCTACCAACTGTCTACTATGTACAGCTGCACCAGGTTCTGAGTAAACCAGCTTTAGTAATTCTCCCCCACTGTTACAAGCCACATGTACCTCAAAATATGTTTACCATGTGTCATATAGTATTTTATATAATCTAATTGCAACATCATACTTTCCCCCAGCTAGAAATATCTATCATATCACACAAATATGTGCATTTTTTATGTAAATGTGAACTTAAAGGATAAGTTCACTTTTTTTATATATAAAATCCAGTTCCCTCATGCACCAAAATACCATTAATGTACCTCAGTTGCAAAAATATAAAAGTTCTCTTTGATCTAGAAAAAATTTCTTAGAAAGCTTTTTCAATTCCTGGAATGTAGACATAGGAGCCAGTAGGACCCCAGAAGCAGATTACCAGCTGAATGCATTAGCACACACATCCTGCATTGACCACATTGGTACACACCCTTTACCCATCAACTATTTTTCACAGCATCCCTGGGATCTCTCCCCACGTGCATTTGCCTGGCTACCCCAGTGTCACTACAGATGGGAAGAGGCCTAGTGATGGAATAGAAGCTGTGTCCTCCTATTATATAGTTTTGGTAAATCTAAAGGAGATCGTACAGAGATTGTATAGTGTATAGCCACCTTTATACACCTAAAATTACATAGTTGTGCTTTCAGTGTAATTAATTAATGGCACACCAAACAGAAACAAGCACACATTTTGCCACAAGAAAAAACGATTGACAAATGCAGCAAAACACGCAGTAAAAAATGTGCAACATGCTTCATGCCCAAATGTCCCATGAGCTACATTGAAAGCAACAGGCTGCCCTATGTGTCTTGCTGGGCTTCCACTACTCTAGGTGTGAATGGGGCCTGAAAGTGAAATTGGTGCGTTTACACAGAACATTGAGGCTCCAGTCACATCTGTGTGTTTCCAAATGCATGGAAATCTGCACAGAAAATGCACGGTTTGCCATTTGTTTCAGAAACACACTGCAAATGTGCAACATGTTTGTGTTGTCATTACATGTTAAAGGTACCGCAAGTGCAGCAAACACACCAAAACCTGTGGTAACGCATCGTGCTCCACTCCAAAAAAATTTCTGGAGATTTTCTGGGGCGATTGTTGTGTGTATGGCAGCCCATTCAAGTGAATGGTTTGCCCTAGGCGTGACGAGTGAAAATGCTCCAAAACGCCCAAAGAAGACACATGCGGGAGATGCGTGGAGATGTGAACGGGGCCTGACAACTGAGTGTCTCTATCTACTCCCCCCTATGTACTTGTATAAAGATGGCAATACACTATGAAATCTGATTATATAATCTCTGTACAATTTCCTTTTGATTCACCAGAACAATGGAATAGGAGAACACCTTTATAATCCATTCAATTTGAATCAAATCAGACAGGCCCTTGTACTACATAGCTGATGGGAGGAAGGTAGTACTGTAATGAGGGAGGTGTGGTCCAGGGTGGTGAACACATCCTATCACACCCTGTTCTGTGATGCAACAAGGAAGTGAAGACTTCTGGGAAGTGGCCTACAGGGAATGAATGCTGAGAGACCATCGACAGGAAATGATCCGATCTGAAAATCCATTAAAAATCTCACAAAAACTGATTTACTAAAATTGGAGCATGCAAAATCTGGTGCAAGAAACCAATCATTTCCAAGTTTTATTGCCAAAGCTTAATTCAACGAGCTGAAGTTAGAAGCTGATTGGTTACCATGTACAGCTGCACCAGATTCTGAGTGCATCAGTGTTAGTAAATCTCTCCCACGGTATGATGTGTGATATAGAATTACATACCTGATGATACATAATGATGTAGTACCTGAGACCCAAATATCATTCACAGCAGCTAAAAAGACCTACAGTCAGGTCCATAAATATTGGGACATCGACACAATTCTAACATTTTTGTCTCTATACACCACCACAATGGATTTGAAATGAAATGAACAAAATGTGCTTTAACTGCAGACTGTCAGCTTTAATTTGAGGGTATTTACATCCAAATCAGGTGAACAGTGTAGGAATTACAACAGTTTGCATATGTGCCTCCCACTTGTTAAGGGGCCAAAAGTAATGGGACAATTGGCTTCTCAGCTGTTTCATGGCCAGGTGTGTGTTATTCCCTCATTATCCCAATTACAATGAGCAGATAAAAGGTCCAGAGTTCATTTCAAGTGTTCTATTTGCATTTGGAATCTGTTGCTGTCAGTGAAGCAACCCATCGTTAGGCTGAAAAAACAAGACAAACCCATCAGAGAGATAGCAAAAGCATTAGGCGTGGCCAAAACAACTGTTTGGAACATTCTTAAAAAGAAGGAACGCACCGGTGAGCTCAGCAAAACCAAAAGACCCGGCAGACCACGAAAAACAACTGTGGTGGATGACCGAAGAATTCTTTCCCTGGTGAAGAAAACATCCTTCACAACAGTTGGCCAGATCAAGAACACTCTCCAGGAGGTAGGTGTATGTGTGTCAAAGTCAACAATCAAGAGAAGACTTCACCAGAGTGAATGCAGAGGGTTCACCACAAGATGTAAACCATTGGTGAGCCTCAAAAACAGGAAGGCCAGATTAGAGTTTGCCAAACGACATCTAAAAAAGCCTTCACAGTTCTGGAACAACATCCAATGGACAGATGAGACCAAGATCAACTTGTACCAGAGTGATGGGAAGAGAAGAGTATGGAGAAGGAAAGGAACTGCTCATGATCCTAAGCATACCACCTTATCAGTGAAGCATGGTGGTGGTAGTGTCATGGCGTGGGCATGTATGGCTGCCAATGGAACTGGTTCTCTTGTATTTATTGATGATGTGACTGCTGACAAAAGCAGCAGGATGAATTCTGAAGTGTTTCGGGCAATATTATCTGCTCATATTCAGCCAAATGCTTCAGAACTCATTGGATGCCGCTTCACAGTGCAGATGGACAATGACCCAAAGCATACTGCAAAAGCAACCAAAGAGTTTTTTAAGGGAAAGAAGTGGAATGTTATGCAATGGCCAAGTTAATCACTTGACCTGAATCCGATTGAGCATGCATTTCACTTGCTGGAGACAAAACTGAAGGGAAAATGCCCCAAGAACAAGCAGGAACTGAAGACAGTTGCAGTAGAGGCCTGGCAGAGCATCACCAGGGATGAAACCCAGCGTCTGGTGATGTCTATGCGTTCCAGACTTCAGGCTGTAATTGACTGCAAAGGATTTGCAACCAAGTATTAAAAAGTGAAAGTTTGATTTATGATTATTATTATGTCCCATTACTTTTGGTCCCTTAACAAGTGGGAGGCACATATGCAAACTGTTGTAAAATTCCTACACTGTTCACCTGATTTGGATGTAAATACCCTCAAATTAAAGCTGACAGTCTGCAGTTAAAGCACATCTTGTTCGTTTCATTTCAAATCCATTGTGGTGGTCTATAGAGCCAAAAATGTTAGAATTGTGTCGATGTCCCAATATTTATGGACCTGACTGTACTTAGTTAAAGGATAAGTTCACCTTTTGAAAGAAAAATAATAAATGAACATTTAGCTGTCTGCCCATACATCGTACAGGTAGACAGTTACTTGAGAGCAGGAACATAAATGAACTACCAGACCACTCACCGCCACCTTTTTAGTTCATTGAGAACTAAAAGCCCTCAGCCGCAATGGCTGACAGTACTTGTAGGCAGTTTTCTGTGAATGAATGATGTAGGCTGAATCCAGCATGGCCATGCTGTTTTCAGATTATGATAGAGGGTGCAGGGAGAAGATCCCTTGCCTGTTGTAATAAGGAGGGGGGATCGGGAGTGCGGGGAGCAGATGCTTAAACATGTTACACCCTAAAAACAGATGGAGAACGTAACATGTTCCAGAAGTGAACTTATCCTTTAAAGCAGATCGTTTGTGAGGCTGGCTCATATGATCTCTTAAGGCGGAATTAAGCCCGGACTGTCCATGGGGCACGTCTGGCATTTGCCTGGTGGTCTGGGGCCGCATAGCCTAAGAGAAGTGGCCTGTTGATGACTGGACCACACAGCAGGAGATAAGTGGTGACCACAGTCCGGACAGAGCTAAGACAGACTGCAGCAGCTGCTTACCTCCAGCTATACGGCCATGCCTAAAGCAGGAGGTGCGGCAGAGACGGCTCCAGTGACAAGCAAGAAGCGCCTGCAGGGGACACACACGTCTCGGGCTGGCCGCTGCAGATACAGCAGCATTGAAGGGACAACGGTGGCCCCTCTCTTTCACCGGCCAGCACACTATGACAGCTGTACAAGGGAGGAAGGCGAGCTCCCTGAAACCTACACTGATTCAGTGTTACAGCCAAACAGTCCCGCTCTGTAGTTGGGGGTGGATTGGGCTGTCTCTTTGCTGGATTGGACTGTCTCTTTGCTGGATGGGTTATCACTTTGCTGGATTGGGCTGTCTCCTTGCAGGATGGGAATGTCTCTTTTCTAGATTGGGCTGTCTCTTTGCTATATGAGAATGTACCTTTACTGGATTGGGCTGTCTCTTTGCTATATGGGAATGCCCTTTGCTGGATGGGGCTGTGTCCTTGCTGGATTGGGCTGTCTCTTTGCATGATTGGGCTGTCTCTTTGCTATATGGGGATGTCTCTTTGCTGGATTGGGATATTTTATTGCTTAATATATATAGGGGGCACTATAATTAGAGAAAAAAGGGGGGCTTGACTGCAAGGGGCACTGTGATGGGGAGATGTGATTGCTGTAACGTAAAGGGGCACTGTGGTGTAATGTGGTCTGCACTGCAAAAGGGCACTGTATTCATTACAGTGTTGAGGAGCTACTCCGTGAGTGTTCCATCACCAACCACCCCGCGAACATCCTTCCTCCCCTGCCTCCTTTCCATAATATACTTTCCAATGCTTTCCATAATATTGCTTGGCCCTTCAAGTCAGGGATGGATTCCAGTGGTTTATAGCCATCCTAAGTGACTGAATTGTAGTCCAGTGACAGGAGTAAAACTGTCTGCAGATGAGTTTTCCAGACAGAAGTGTTTGTCCTCGCATAGTAATCCCAAAGATCATCCTGTGATCTCTTTTACACTGATCACTCCAGGAAAACTGTGGCGGGGAGCTCAGAAATATCTTGTCACCCATCCAGCATTATGTCCCGCCAGCCAGTGCTCAGGCTGAATGGAGAAACAAATGCATAGAGACGCTTCAGCTGAGTTTATCTGAGAGCAGAAAATGATTGCAGCTGAATTCAGGAATTTGTTTTCTTTATTAAACTGTGATTTTTATCTCTGGGAGAGTATGAAGTAACGCTTATATTAATATAAAATACTATATGATACACAGCAAATGTAATCTGAGGCACATGTGGCTTCTGTTGTGCTGCTCTGGTCAGCTGCTTTAAAATTGCAAAAGGAGTCACTGCGATGCATATTTTGTCTTCCAGTAAAGAGTAGCACCTCACTACCAGCTGTGCAAGATGTCTGTAGTATATTATTATACAGGATTTATATAGCGCCAACAGTTTGCTCAGCGCTTTACAAACATTACATTTACAATACAATTTACAATACAATTTGGTACAAGAGGAATCAGAGGGCCCTGCTCGTTAGATTACGGTATATGGATTCTAATTTATGGATTCTAGTCAATCATGCCAAGAGAAATCGCTGAAACTTTAAAAATATTTCTGAAGGCAATTAATGGACTGCAAATAAAATGGAAATTTAGGGTCCATGGACACTAGCGTTTTCTTAAGCTCCTACAAGCTGTTATCAGCATTGTTTTTCTGCTTCTAGAATCTAAATAGTGGTTTCCTATGTGTCCATGCACACTATATGAGGCTATTAGCATTTTTTTAAGTTTCAGCATTTAGGAGCAGAGAAAAAATGTTTTTGTAGAGTTTTTGGGAGCATTTTTATGGCAGAAAAAGACACTGAGCACTCCTAAATGCTACTAAAATGCTCCTAACGGCTTTTTTCTAGCTTTTCTTTTTCCATACATGTACTTTAAAAATGCAGTATTTTTTCTCCAGCAGTTTTTTCCAGCATATTTTGAGCTTGGGAAAAAAACACTCATGTGCATGGAGCCTTAGAGTTGCCAATAGCCTTGAGATAGGTATGCATGCAACCCATAGACATAAGCAGAATGGCAGGTCCTGCTGAAAATATTTATAAGCCATTCAATATTTTAGCCTAATCCTATTAATCTGAACAATCTTGAAGTTTGTAAATTTTTCTTTGTGAAGATAAAACTTGAAAGTCCAGTAAAGAGACAAATTTTTCTTCAGCTGCATCTGTTCGCTAAGTGTAAATCCATTTTTACATAAAATCCAAAAAAGAAAGTCCAACACTTTTAAGCACATTTATGATTTTGTGTTGGGCCATATTCATAGCTATCTTGGGCCACAGGTTGGACACCCGTGCACTACGGTGTGCGTTACATTTCACAGAGCCTGACTTCTGAACCACAGAAGTGCTGAGAGGAGGAGTTATAGGAGGTACAGTCAGCAATGAAATTACAACTTGCTGGCAGTAAGGTACCATGGGATATGAAGCCTTTAGAAATTGAGAGTAAACACTACGAAAAGCGCAGCAAAGCATGCAGGGAATCCAGGAAGTTGTGAAAAGAGACTACCAGCTGACAGGCAGTACTCACAACATGAAAGATTTTTCAAGTAAGCTAATGTTAGATTGTCAAATATAACTTACATAACTTTTTTTACCTTCCTAGCAGACTCAAACTTTATGGCAATGTTGATGTGATGCTGCCTAAAATATCAGAATAAAATGGCAGACAGGTCAATATAGTTCAGTGTTCTATGCACACATGCAGTTCGTTTAAAGAGAATTTACAAGGATATAGACATAATGAAAATGTAAAGTTCAGGCAGATCTAATTGAAAAGGGTCACCATAGTGTTCGAAAAAGCATAAGTGTTGAGGGGCCCCAGGTGTGGTCTGCTTTATCTGTCAGGGAGAAACTGCTTCTCTTCACCCCCAACCCAACTCAAGTCCAGGATGTTCCAGTGTGCTCACGTGCTAAATATGTAGTGCTACAAATGTGAACAGTAAAACAATGTATTGTCTTTGCAGTTTGCACAGAGAAAATCTAATCTTGGAAGAGTGGTTCACATCTGTAATCTTCCTGAAGGAAGCTGCGAGAATGATGTGGTTAACCTGGGTCTGCCATTCGGGAAGGTTACTAACTACATTTTAATGAAATCAACTAACCAGGTAAATCTGATGTGTCACCCAGCCCTAATATGGCTCTAAGATGTGGTTTTATCTACAAGTATTTTGCAGTAAGTTCAATACCATTGTGTAAATGTTGCTTATAAAATGTTGTAGAAATGCATGTTTAAACATAGGGCAAAGAACATTGGTGTCCAGTAATGCCGGATTCACACCCTACAACTGTTTTAAGTTAGACTAGTGATTTAGATTATGTTCTTTTCTTGTAATACTGCTATATAAGTGCCTTGTGTGTTTTCTTTCCTGCTTTCAAATTCCGTCTTACCTAAATAAAAAAAACAAAAAACACAATATGGGGTCCCCCACCCCTTTAGCTAGTTTACCAAACTTCAGACCTAAGATGCTGTAGGGGAGTGCTGTTTACATTTCTCACCCATTCCTTTCTATGCATGTACTTGAGCCGGAGCAGTGGAGCACAGATGCCAGGACAAAAATAGAATGTAAATGCTGCAGGAAAAAGCCAGTGCACAATGGGACCAGGTGTAATTTTTGGTATACTAGCTAAGGGGAGAGGAAACACAAAGGGGTATGTTTATTAACATTTTGCTTTGCAACTGTTTCTTCATTCTTGTAAACATAATAAATAATACCCCTAATGTTTATAATGTGTGTAACATCAGTTTCTATCTGTTGCCTTTTGCTGGACAATTGTGATGTTCCCTAAAACTCAGTTCTAAAAATTGCCATAAGAATATTCGACTATAAACATTAAAGAACATTCACCAATAGAGAAAATAGCCTACCACTATAGGCTAAGAACATTTAACCAGCAGGAAAATAATATGAGGACCTCAGCACTGAGTACAGTCTGTAGAGATTCCTGTGTGAACGGTTGAAGGAATGTGTGTTCGGCTGGGTGAACCTCCAGTGGCAGTGTGAAGGGAAACATTCCTATCACTGCTAAATGGGACAGCATCCTGTTCCTGGTTATTAGGGAGCTGGCACCAACAAGGAGAAAGTGTGGAAAAAAAATAAGTCTGCTATGGATTTTAAGGTAGAAACTACGCAAAACAACAAGAAAAGCATGTCCCCCCAAATAAATCCTTATCAGATCCTATCCAATCATGCATCCTGGCTGGAAAAAGGGGGTGGCAGGGCTAGTGTGCTTCAACCTCCTTCCCCTTTCTGAACCATAACATGCCACATGCATTTAACATGGCCAATACAGTATAGATGAGGACTTGGGCCTCTGCCCCACAACCCTGGCCTGGTGGTTGTGGAGGTCAGAATCTAAAAAATAAGGGTCCCCAGATACCGCCCCCCCCCCCACCACCCCATGTGACACAAACACATACATGCACATTTTCTTAATTTCCTTTCCTTTAATTTAAAGAAAAAAAAAAATCTCCCACAATGTAATTCACTCTCAATCATGTCTTCCAGCAATGCAAATCCACTTCAGTCATGATGCACGATGCCCACCTACCCTTTGCAAGAAAAAAACCTGACCTTAGCCGACACCCTTGAAATCACTGCTGGAATTTGGGGGTGACCCTACACTTTTTTGTCTTTTCTATGTGGGGTTTCCCCTTTAAGACTCTTACCAAACTCAAAGGGCCTGGTAAAGAATTAAAGGGGGACTACACACGTGTTTTGTTTTGTTTTACATCATCTCTTTGTTTACATATAACTGTCAGCTGACAAATTGAAGCTAAAGTTCTGCTAACACTTTTTAAGCAGTTACAACAACAGTTTTTTTGCTTTTGGGATAAATGTTTTATATGGATGCTGACCACTGTAAGCACTCCTGTCAGTGTAAATGATTTGTCTCATCCCTCTAACTACTGCATCTGCAGGACAGATTGTTCTGTTGAAAAACAAAGGTCTTACTGGCCAGATCACGGGAAAATAATATAAAGCCTAAAAAAGAAAATGAATGCAGCCATAATATCTAAGAATTGGTAAGCTGCAATATCATAAATGTTTGCTTTGGGGTTTAACACCATTTTAAAGTGTTATTAAATTTAAAAAAATATATATATATTTAAAATAACAAACATGTTATACCCACCTGCTGTATGCAGTGGTATTGCACAGAGCAGCCCTGATCCTCCCTTGTCGGGTCCCCTGTCGGCGATCTCGGCTCCTCCTCTTCTTCGTGTCTCCCATTAGCAAGCTCTATAGGCACACAGTGTCTGCGCGGGGGGGGGAGCAGAGAAATAGATAATGTTTTTTACCTCAATGCAAGAAATGCATGTACAAAACATTTTTAGCTTTAGTATCACTAGAAAGCGAAGCTCCTAACAAACCTAAATAAAAAATTAAAGTCAGCAGCTACCAAAACTGTAGCTGCTGACTTTTTAAAAACAGCCACTCACCTTTTCCATGATCCAGCGGTGTACTCACTGCAGCCGGTTTCACCAGCCATCCTCCCTCCCCGGTGTCGGCATCCTAAGTGTGGGCACCCAGCTAGGAGAGTTTGCAGCTTCACAGCCAGGTGCCCATTGTGCATGCGCGAGTAGCACTGCGCCCTGTGAATAGTCTTCTGGGACCTGTCATGTGTCCCAGAAGACTATGGGGAGGAAGAGAGGACAGCTTCCGCTTCCAATTGCCTAGGCAGTTGCAGCGGAAGTGGGAGTGGGCACCGGTCAAAATTGAGTACCCTCTCCAAAAAACATGTCAATCCTTAACGGATAGCGGGGGACGAGGCCTTAAAGCTGAACTTCCCTTTTGGGTGAAGCTCCGCTTTAAGCAACAATACCAAAATAATAGGAGATCAAACATCTGAATCATAGCTGTTTTCATCAGTCTGATGTTCATTTTTGCAGTTTAACCCTAAATCTTAATCAGTCAGACAAAAAGCTGAAAAAGTGGACCATTTTTTTTTTTTTCAGAGACCAATAATTACACTATAAAGTCTTACTATGGAAGGCAGCAGTGCATCTAACCAGATATAGAGAGGTACTATTGATTTATGTTAATATGGACCCAGCTGGGTGACAGCGGCCTCACAGAAGTTAAGGTGGCCATAGATGGATCAATATTCAGCTAGTTCAACAGGGACAGAAGTCAATCTGCTGACGGGTAAAGGCCACTTTAGTCTAAGGACCTTCCAGTAGTGGATAGAATGAATTTGTGGTGCTGCCATTGGATGCTCTATACCTTGCCTGTTATTGCAGGAGCCAGGTGTTACTTTATAGATAAACGTCTATCTCTGGTGTCTGATCTGTATATACAGGCCTTCCTGGAAATGGCATACACAGAGGCAGCAGAAGCCATGGTACAATACTATCAGGAGAAGCCAGCAATGATAAATGATGAGAAGCTACTGATTCGCATGTCGAAGAGATATAAGGAACTACAACTCAAGGTAAGAGACTGGACACTGTTTTCAGTCTTTAACCTCTTGCACTCCCGAGGATTTATCCCCCTTCCTGACCAGGTCATTTTTGAGATAACGGTACTGTGTTACTTTAAGTGACAATTGAGCGGTCATGCAACGCTGTACATAAATGAAATTTATGTCCTTTTTTTCCCACAAATATAGCTTTCTTTCAGTGGTATTTGATCACCTGTGCGGTTTTTTTATTTTTTGTGCTATAAACAAAAAAAGACCGACAATTTTGAAAAAAAAAAAAAACTATATTTTTGACTTTTTGCTATAAAACACGTCCAAAAAAATTTAAAAATTAAAATTTTGTCATACATTTAGGCCAAAATGTATTCTGCTAAAAAAAATCCCAATACATGTAAATTAATTGGTTTACATGAAAGTTATAGCGCCTACAAATGGTAGTATATATACTGTAATTTTTTTTTATATACTTGTAATGGCGACAATCAGCGACTTATAGCGGGACTGCGGTGGGCTTTTTGACAGTGAGTGGGAACTGACTAACTGCCACTGACATTCCCAATGACACTAATACAGTGATCAGTGCTAATAGAAAGCACTGAGACTGTACGACACTGGGCAGGAAGGGGTTAACTTTTGGGTTAACTGTGTGCTGTGTGTGTAGTACTATGTGTGCTGTTTTACAACAGAGACATGCTCCTTTGTATTTCTCTGCTGTGCAGAGAAATACAAAGCAGCATGTCCTTGCTGGCAGGAGAGAGACCTGTTTTGTTTACCCACAGGTCTCTCCCATGTCAGCTTTACTTGGCGATCACCGGTACCGGTGGGGAATCTCAAGCCGGGAATCGGTGATTGACATCCCTAGTCACCAATGGCAGCGCGGGTAGGGCAGCACCTGCGCATGACCCCTTTCTGGAAATGCAAATTATGTATATGTACGTGATTTTGCGCAGCCCTGCTACCCTGTAGCAGTAGGTCTACTATAGGGCGCCGGGCACGCGGTTGTCACGGAAAGGTAATGTCTGTTGTAAAAATCTGCCAGTTTGGTAGTCCTTATTTTTAATTCTTCTGCCATCAAAATGTATAGCATACTAAAGAAAGGACAATACCACCAGAACAAAGCACTATTTACCACCAACCCCCCCCCCCCCCCCCAAAAAAAAACTGGATTTTTTTAGGAGGATATTTATTGTGGAAGCTGTGCACAAAAAAGACAGAGCAAAGTTCTAGTCACCAGTTTTGACTGTGTATCTCTGTGTGGAGGTGGTCATCTTGGTATAGGCAGGGCTTTGCTTTGCTTCCTCATGTCAGAGCTGCTCCCCTAAAGACTGGTGATCTGATGACTGGTAAGGTTATGATCAAGAAGCTGCAATAGAGACAGAGGAAGCAAAGATTTACTGGTAAATGAAGCAGAAGCAGGAAGATCCTTGAACTGCAGCTTTTCAGGTACAGCTTCTTCTCCAGAAAGGAGAACACTGAGCAGCACAGGAGAGTAGTGAGATCACCAAATCTCACTCCCAATTGAGCAATGCTAGCAGAGGTGGCAGTGCCTTTGATGATCTCACACTGGAAATATATAGCCATGAGGACACTGAACAAGTGCACTGTTTTATAGGAGGAATTCAAGACAGAATGTAAAGGGTCTCACAGTACTGCTTGGGCACAATTAACATTTACAGATATTCCCTATAAGATAGAAAATCCTCACTATTTAAGTTTAAAAATAAGTCAGCAGTAGCAAATCCTGTATTTCTGTACTGATCGATCTCTACACAGTGGCTATGAAGCACTGTTTGTTGATTATTGTAGTAGTGTAAGGTAACACGAGGTATTTTTACGAAAGAATCATTAAAGTTGGAAACGGTCTTTAGGTGGATCAGCAACACCATGTGGCAGCAGCAAGCAGAATGAACAATATAAAATAACTCAACAGACCTCACTGTGCACAAATAGAACTCCCTGGTGACTTTGTATCTTCCTAATGCTTTATTAAAGTTGCAATTGACGTAACGTCCTTTGACCTGATTATTTTAGCCAGCAAGAGTTGGGCTGGCAAGTGTTTAGAACCCAGCAGGAGCTCTCCTCACACATTACATAATATTCCATCTGTGGTCAGGTCAGTGTAATCGCAGCATGCTAGTACGGCGCTGTATTTTTATAAGCCAATCATGAAACATTTACCAACCCTGTGTGCTGCTTGCCGAGGGAGGAGAGTTTGGTAGCGAGTGCCATCCGCTGACTGAAATTGCATAATGCAAGGGGGTCCTTGCAAATCCAAGGCTAGACCCTAACTTATAAACCAGTTCACCAAATGAGAGATCTGCACAATGCTAGGCACCTGCAGGACTGCAATGCCAGCAATTATTCTGAGAATTATTGCCATGAAATGTGTGACGGGCCACAAGAGGCCAGTTAAGCTTCCATTGCAATCTGCAGCTGCAGTTTTAGTTGCATGAAATTGTCTTTGCTGAATGCTCACAAGATGTCATTTTGATGTCATGGGTACTTTTTATTAACTTATGCCTAGGAATTATTCCATTTAAAGACAGGCTCAGGTTGTAGCAGGGATTCATACCCACCCAGTTTTCTTGGCTCAAAATGGAAAGGACAACAGCTGTGTCTGTTGTCTGGAGGTCACATTTGTCTCACTCGCAACTTGCTAGATGTCTCTTGAAGATGTTCGACCAATTAATGTTTTTATTAAACAAAAAAAAAAAACAAATATGTCTATATACTCCACACTATAAACCCAAGTGCTAAACTCAAAACTATAAATCCCAAAAAACAAACAGTCCAATGACCAAAATAAACAGTTTTTAAAAAATTAATCGTGTATAGTCACTCAAAAAAAATATAGTAATAATAAAGTCACTTCAACAAAATAAGTGTCCAAAATCCATCTTGTCACATTCTTTTGGTGCTGAGCCCCTCCACTGGCTCACAGAAGACAGAAAATACCTCAAAAGAAAGAAACCACTACATAGTGTATTACCTGAAATAAATCACAAAAAAGTATCATACCTTCGCCAAAAAATGTGCAAAAATTCAAAGTAGTGCAAAAATAGTGAACACTGCAATGTGAATAGTAGTGTGTCACTCTGTGAGTACAGCAAAAAAACAAGTGACCACAACAGTGTATACTTCTATAGTGAAAAAGCATATATACTCTTACCAGAACAAAAAAGTAAAAATGCCTTATTCATATAGTAGGAATCATCAGCATACTTTCACTCCTTTCCTCCACTCCTGAAGTATACCTCTTAGGATGTCATATCCTCCTGAGCATCCTCATGGTTTAAAACGGACATTCCCAAGCCTCCAGGGTGCTCATGTAAAAGATGTATGAATATATATAGTGTAATATCGTTTTTTATAAGATTATAAATTTATTATAACTGCTTACATTCAAGGTTAAAAAAAAACGCATATTCCCATGCCTAAAAACCACTCAGGGTTGCCGAGCAGCTTCCTCTCAACTTGCCATGCGGTTTTGCCAACTTCCAAAATGACCGACACGCCACTTACGGTTCCTTTCCTGTGCGTCCGACATCACTTCCCTTGAAGCGTTTCTTCACACACGGGACTTAATCATAAGACACCCCGGAAACGCGTCAAGGGAAGTGACGTCAGACGCACAGGAAAGGAACCAGAAGTGGCGTTTCGGCCATTTTGAAAGTTGGCAAAACCGCATAGCAAGTTGAGAGGAAGCTGCTCGGCAACCCTGAGTGGTTTTTAGGCATGGGAATATGCGTTTTTTTTTTAACCTTGAATGTAAGCAGTTATAATAAATTTATAATCTTATAAAAAATGGTATTACACTATATATATTCATACATCTGTTACATGAGCACCCTGGAGTCTTGGGAATGTCCGTTTTAAACCATGAGGATGCTCAGGAGGATATGGTGGATGACATCCCAAGAGGTATACTTCAGGAGTGGAGGAAAGGAGTGAAAGTATGCTGATGATTCCTACTATATGAATAAGGCGTTTTTACTTTTTTGTTCTGGTAACTGTATATATGCTTTTTCACTATAGAAGTATACACTGTTGTGGTCACTTGTTTTTTTTGCTGTACTCACAGAGTGACACACTACTATTCACGTTGCACAGTGCTCACTATTTTTGCACTACTTTGAATTTTTGCACATTTTGTTGGCGAAGGTATGATACTTTTTTTGTGATTTATTTCAGGTAATACACTATGTAGTGTTTTCTTTCTTTTGAGGTATTTTCTGTCTTCTATGAGCCAGTGGAGGGGCTCAGCACCAAAAGAATGTGACAAGATGGATTTTGGACACTTATTTTGTTGAAGTGACTTTATTATTATTACTATATTTTTTTGAGTGACTATACACGATTAATTTTTTAAAATGTTTATTTTGGTCATTGGACTGTTTGTTTTTTGGGATTTATAGTTTTGAGTTTAGCACTTGGGTTTATAGTGTGGAGTATATAGACATATTCGTTTTTTTGGTTTTAATGATTTGCACTTTCAAGGATGAAAGTGATTTTTCTAATATGTGAAATTATATTTGGGTAGTTTAGTGGTAGGTGACACCGTACTCATATTTATATTTAAATTAATGTTTTTACACAACAATATATAACTTCTTCCAAAACAACACTGAGAATTTCTTTACGTATTAGCTTTCATTGCAGCATGTCATATGCATTTGCGTGCTTTAGAATTGCCTTTCTTTCCATTGAAATTAATGGTAATGCAAAAGCAGGTCAAGACAGCCTGAAGCATGTCAGAAACGTGTAGATTCATTTAGGGACATTTAAAATAAGTAAAAAATTTGGCCATTTTTGATCTTTCACTAAAGAAGGCGCTACAATTTAGGCCTTTCAAATTTATTTAAATGGCCTCCCCATTGTGTCTAATACCAGGAGTTTCTGTATGTGTGTATGTATATATACACACAAACACACACGCACATACAGCAGGTAAAATAAGTATTGAACACATCACCATTTTTCTTGGTAAATATATTTTTAAAAGGTGCTATTGACTTTCAATTTTCACCACATGTCGGTAACAACCCATGCAATCCATATATACAAAGAAACCAAAACAAGTTCAGAAATTAAGTTATGTGTAATAAAATAGAATGACACAGGGGAAAAAGTATTGAACACGCTGACTGAAATTTATGTAATACTTTGTACAAAATCCTTTGTTGGTAATGACAGCTTCAAGATGCCTTCTGTGTGGAGAGAGTAGTCGCATGCATTGCTCAGATGTGAGTTTGGCCCATTCTTCCACACAAACAGTCTTCAAATCTTGAAGATTCTGTGTGCCTCTTCTATGAACTCTGATCTTTAGTTCTTTCCATAGATTTTCTATTGGATTCAAGTAAGGTTGTTGGCTGGCCCATTCTAGCAGCTTTATTTTCTTTCTTTGCTTTCGCTTGCTGAAATGTCCTCCTTTGTTTCATGTTCATCATCCTGGTAGATGGCAGCAGATTTTTATCAAGCATGTCATGGTACATTTTTCCATTCATCCTTCCTTTAATGGCATGAAGTTGACCAGTACCGTATGCTATAAAAACTACCCCACACCATGATGTTCCCACCTCCATGCTTCACTGTTGGTATGGTGTTTTTGGGGTGATGTGCTGTGCCATTTGACCTCCAAACATGGTGAGTATTATGTCATCCAAAGAGTTCAATTTTGGTCTCCTCTGACCAGACTATATTCTCCCAGAATTTCACAGGTTTGTCTAAATGCCGTGCAGCAAAATTTAAACGAGCTTCAACATGCTTTTTCTCCAGCAATGGAGTCTTGTGTGGTGAGCGTGCATAAGAGGCCATGGCAGTTGAGTGCATTATGTATTGTTTTCTTTGAAACAATTGTACCTGCTAATTCAAGGTCTTTCTGAGGCTCCATAAGTGGTCCTTGGCTGTTGGACAGTGATAATTCTTTTCACTCCTCTGTCAGAAATCTTGCTAGGAGCAGCTGGTCATGGCCAGTTTATGGTGAAATGTTGTTCTTTCCACTTCCAGATTATGGCCCCAACAGTGCTCACTGGAACATTCAGAAATTTAGAAATCCTTATGTAACCAATGCCATTAGTATGTTTTGCAACAGTAAGGTTGTAAAGGTCTTGAGAGAGCTCTTTGCTTTCACCCATCATGAGATGTTTTTTGTGTCTCACCTTGGTAATGAGACATCTTTTTATAGGCCATCAGTTGAGACTGAACCAGCTGATAATAATTTGCACAGACAAGGGACAGGATTGCTTTCTAATTACTTGTATATTTCAGCTGGTGTCTTGGATTTGCACGCCTTTTTGCACCTCCCTTTTTTTCTTCAAGTTTTCAATACTTTTTCCCTGTGTTATTCCATTTTTATTACACATAACTTAATTTCTGAACTTATTTGTTTGGTTTCTTTGTATGTATGGAATGCATGGGTTGTTACCGACGTGGTGAAAATTTCATGTCAATAGCACCTTTAGAAATATATCTATGTAGAAAAATGGTGATGTGTTCAATACTTATTTTACCTGCTGTGTGTATATATGTGGTTATGTGTGTATATATATCCAAATCATTGGATTCAGGTGTTCAAATCCCCTCCATGGCCACAGATGTATAAAATCAAGCACTTAGGCATGCAGACCGCTTCTACAAACATTTGTGAAAGAATGGGTCGCTCTCAGGAGCTCAGTGAATTCAAGTGTGGTACTGTGATAGGTTGCCACCTGTGCAAAAAGTCCATCCGTGACATTTCCTTGCTACTAAATATTCCACGCTCAACTGTTAGTGGTATTATAACAAAGTGGAAGCAACTGGGAACAACAGCAACTCTGCCACAAAGTGGTAGGCCACGTAAAATGACAGAGCGGGATCAGCGCATGCTGAAGTGCGCAGAAGTCGCCAACTGTCTGCAGAGTCAATAGCTAAAGACCTCCAAACTTCACGTGGCCTTTAGGTTAGCACAACAGTGCATAGAGAGCTTCATGGAATGGGTTCCAAGCCTTACATCACCAAGTGCAATGCAAAACGTCGGATGCAGTGGTGTAAAGCACGCCACCACTGCACTCTAGAGCAGTGGAGACATGTCCTCTAGAGCAGGGGTCCTCAAACTACGGCCCGCAGGCCACATGCGGGCCGCCGAGGACATTTATCCAGCCTGCCGGGCAGGGGCGTATCTGCCGCGGTCGGGAGAGCTCGGCAGGGCTCAGGCAGGAGACAGGAGGGTGGGGTCAGCAATTCTAGAACAGGGGAAGGTGGGCTCGGCTCATGAACCTGCACTACTCACCTGGCCTCTCTGCAGCCAGCCAGCCAGCCATCTATTCTGACCATGAAGAGGGGGAGCAAGAGAGGAGACTCCATCGCTGCATGTCGGGTATCACGGCCACGGACCCTAGATAAGTGCAATAGATGATCGATCTCCTCCCTCTCTCTCCTCTCTCTCCCCCCCCCCCCCTCTTTCCCCCCCCCCCATCCTTTCCCCCCCTCCTCCTCCTCTCTCTCCCCTCTCTCCCCCCTCCTCTCTCTCCCCCCCTCCTCTCTCTCCCCCCCCCCTCCTCTCTCTTCCTTTCCCCCTCTTCTCTCTCTCCCCCACTCCCCTCCCCCCCCTCTCTCTCTCCCCTCCTTATGTCCCCCCCCCCCCTCTCTTTACATTGTACACAGATCTGACCCAAGAAGGTGTCCTGCATTTACCATATATTTCACTCCATAAGACACACTTGGGGGGAAATGTCTGTGCGTCTTATGGAGCGGCCGGCCCAGTATTCCCGCCGCCGTTGAATGTCAGCAGTCTCTGGTCATCTCCTGTACTATGTCCGCAGTCTCTGGTCATCTCCTGTACTATGTCTGCAGTCTCTGGTCATCTCCTGTACTGTGTCCGCATTTGTTCATAGTTTTTTTTTTTTTAAACTATAGTCCAGCCCTCCAACGGTCTGAGGGACTGGCCCCCTGTTTAAAAAGTTTGAGGACCCCTGCTCTAGAGGGACAAATCACGCTTCTTCTCTGTCTGGCAATTTGATGGGTTTGGCAGTTGCCTGAAGAACGGTACTTGCCTGACTTCATTGTGCCAAGTGTAAAGTTTGGTGGAGGGGGGATTATGGTTTGGGGTTGTTTTTCAGGGGTTGGGCTTGGCCCCCTAGTTCCAGTGATGGAAACTTTTAAGGCATCAGCATACCAAGACATTTTGGACAATTTCATGCTCCCAACTTTGTGGTAACAGTTTGGGGATGGCCCCTTCCTGTTCCAACATGACCGTGCACCAGTGCACAAAGCAAGGTCCATAAAAAATGAGCGAGTTTGGGGTGCAGGAACTTGACTGGAGTCCTGACCTCAACCTGGTAGAACACCTTTGGGATGAATTAGAGTGGAGACTGCAAGACAGGCCTTCTCGTCCGACATCAGTGCCTGACCTCACAAATGTGTTTCTGGAAGAATGGTCCAACCTTCCCATAGACACCCTCCTAAACCTTGTGGACGGCCTTCCCAGAAGAGTTGAAGCTGTTATAGCTGCAAAGGGCGGGGCCAACTCAATATTGAACCCTACGGACTAAGACTGGGGGCCATTAAAGTTCATGTGCGTGTAAAGGCAGGCCGACCAATATTTTAGCAATATAGTGTGTGTGTGTGTCTGTGTGTGTCTGTGTGTGTCTGTGTGTGTGTACAGGCCATTGGCAACTTAAAATCCGCTTTGTTCATCAGCAAACTGAGAAGTGACGAGCTCTGTCTTCAGATTCAGTTTAAGCCAGACAGGTAGATCTTCCCATCAGTAAAATACAGTCTTACACGAATGACTTTCAGCATCCCAGGAACAGCATACAAAGTATTTCAAAGTCTCTCTTAAAGGCAAGTTCACCCAGCATGTGAAAGTCAGATTATCAAGACTACCAGGCAGCATCCAGGTCTCCTCACTACAGACAGCAAAACTGCCATCAACCAGTCTCTGACCAGCTGCTTAATAAACAGACCCGACAGGGAAGTACCTGCCCTCCACAATTAACTCCCTCCTAAATCTGCCCCAGGCTGCCTCTCTACATATCTACAGGACCCCTATAAAAAGAGGAGTGCTACTATGGGTAGGAGGAGAACTAGGAAAAACCAAAGTCTTGAAGGCCATGGAAGTGGAGTTTTTTTTTGAGGAGGAGTGGGTTGTCAACTGTATCAAAAACAACAAGATGGTTGCTGTCAGTGACGTAGTGGCTCAGATGGCTGTTTAGGGGTAAGTGGGAGCAAGGAGATGGGTTGTTCAGGCTGGTGGAGCCCCGTGAGGGTGTTTTAGGCATGGGGGTGACCAGTGCACACGTTAGATGGAAGGGGAAGGTGCCAGTAGAGACAGATAGTTTGCAGATGCGAATTAGAGAGCATAGAATAGAGTAAGAGGGGACGGTAGTAGTTGTGAATGGGATCTAGGGGACAGGTAGTATGTGATGTGGGCAGGAGTTTGGCAAAATATTTTTTTTTGTAAAGGTGAACTGTACAGGAACCTATCTGAGCACCTTTGTTTCCCCAATGCTGACAGTCTTGACAGAGTTGAGTGGTGAGCTTTCTCTTTTTCTCCAAAAATTTTATGAAACTTCATTTCAGGTCCTTGCCAGGTTTGTTCTGTGGATACCAAAAAACACCATTCTAGTAACCTAAAGCACTAAGTTTGCTTGCTATAGTCATCAGTCCCAGTGTTATAAAAAAAAATCCAGTATCTGAAAATAACAGCTCTGGCTGCAACACCCACCTCCTCTCAGGCCCTGTCCTCTGCAGTATTACCATTCTGTCACTAGATATACTAAGTCTTCCTGGTTGAGTGACATCCAGCATCGTTTATCCCTAAATACTGAGGACATCCTGTGAGTGCAGATCACTATGGACCCACACCCAGAGAGGGCATCACAGCGGAACCCTGGCCTCATACACAGTGATATGAAGAGTGGTGCAGACCTCATCATGCCAGCGGTGCTCTCTGCATTATTGAAGACAACTCAGCAATAGAGAAGAGGACCCTTTCTATTATGTGACTAGCTTGAAGATCTCCAAGGGACTAGGGAGGCTGTTGGGAGATAGAAAAGCGCTCACGTTGGGATATTAAGTATACCATAATATTCTACAACTTGATTTCTGGCCTTTCACGATGTAACAGTTGCAGTCATGATGTAATGTTAACAGATGCAAAGAGTGACATTTTCCAAGGATAGGGAATATACATCTGGAAAAAGCAGTCTATGTGTGTGACATTTTATCACGCAGTACGTCACCTAAACCACCCAGGTTGTAACATTTCTGTCTTGGAGAAATTTGATGAGCTATACATTTTACCTCAGAACAGATACAGAGAATAGTAAATCACTGATGGTATTAATAGCGTGAACCGGACACCCTGAAGTTTTCCAGTTTGGTGGTATACATTAAATATGCATTAACTCCTGATGGTCAGAAGGGCTCAGAGAAGACAGCACTGTTTTTAGCTCCTGCGAGTTTGTATTATACCAAATTTGCCAGGAAGGGCTGAGCCTTCTCAAGCATTTCATTCCATGACATGTGCTTGTCTATGGCAGCTGCACAACCCCCTGACCTGCACTTTTCCTGACCTGAGGGATTAGACTGAGCATGTACTTCTAGGGACTGGGAAGGGTACAAGTAACTTATTTGCCAATATTCCAACTTTTATTAAATGCAATAATATTTTATGAACTATTGGAATTTTCTTTAATACAATAAAAAGAGTATCAAATAATGCATTCATTAATATAATTCTTTGGATATTTATGTAATTTATGAAGATATTGAACTTTAACATTGTACAAAGATCATTTCTGTACAGCAATGTCCAAAGCCATTTATCTTTTTGCCCTAAATAATAGGCTGTCGTAGTTTGATGCACTTTCCCTTAGTAAAGTGAATAAAATGATAATACAATAACAAATGGTCAAACTAGGTGGATCACTGGGTATTTATCTCCAAAGGTGATGTCTGATTCTAAGGCAGTTTGTGTGCGTATATTGGTTGAATAAAATACTTTTTGTATTTTGATTTACTTCAAATTATTTATTTTTTACTGTGGACACAGAATTGGATTTTTGTTATAATATTCACAAGTATCAGAATGCCATTATTTACCACTGTTCTGGTGCATCCAGAATTAGTGAGTCATTATTTTGAAACCCCAAGTGTGACTATGTCATTGATTTGAACCTCCAAGACTTAGTGTATCCCTGTCCTAGGATCTCCCAATGTCCGTGTATAATTATTTTAGGACATCCAGGTTTCAGTAGGTCTAGGGCTCCAAGTGTCTGTGTCATTGGCCCAGGACTCTGAGTGTCACTGTTCAAGATGAGGTGGGCACAAGGCACTGGATATAAATCTTCTATCAATAAAAATGAAGTCCTTAGTGGAACCAAATAGTTAAGGTTTGGCGGCTTTCCATAAAGTAGTGGCCCCTCAAAAATAGGGGTCATTCTGAGTAGTCTATATGCAGTTGTACCAGAATAGCACCAAACAGACAATTCAACAGTCCACAAATTATATATTAGTTCAGTAACTGACAATGGAAAGGACAGACATACAATGTGTTTCAGAGGCCCAACGAGCTTCCTCAGACCTTAATTATAATGAATGATTTAAGGACACCAGGGTTTAATTGTTTACTGTATGAAAATTCAGATGTGAGTAGGACAAGTGGATCAAAGAATTAGCAATTTACTGATTCTTTGATCCACTGATCCTGCTCACATCTGAGTTTTCATACAGTAAACATCCAAAACCTGGTGACCGTGCAACGTTTGAGTTTTTAAATCCATTCATTATACTTAATCCCTGAGGAAGGGGGAGATCTTTGGGTCCCTGAAATGGATTGGATGTTTTTTTGTCCTTTCTATGGTCACTTGCTGAACTAATAAATAATTTCTGGATATTTAGGTTGTTTTGCACTATTTCTGGTGTAACTGTACTATGTGTCAGTGTGTCAAAGGTCTAGGGCTCCAAGTGTCAATGTGTGGTTGGTCTAGGGCTCCAAGTATCAGTGTTTCATTGGTCTAGGGTTCCAGGTATCTGTGTCATTGGTCTGGCACCTGCAAACTTCAGTGTAATATTGTTATGAGACTCCCAAATATCACTGTGTCATTGTTTCAAAATTTGTAGCAGATTTTGTATGACCAGAAACATACAAACACAAACAATCATTAGACCAGTGTTTCTCAATTTTTTTTCAGTCAAGGCACCCTTTAAAATTATGGACAGTCTTGAGGCACCCCATTCTAAAATGTGAAAAACTATTCTAATTGTTTTATATAAAGCAGCAACATCCACACATGTAGGACACCCAACATTAGAGGTGACTTACTTTTCCAAAGCAAATACACTTTTGCACACTGGTACTGAATGGTATTCCAGTGTTTCTCTTCTACCTCAGTTTTTCTCCATCACTGAGCTAATGTGACCCTGTGGGCACTGATGGAGAAGGGCAGGGGAGAGCCAAACTAGGATGCTGTGCAAGCAGTTGACATCCTCCTTATCAACTGATGATGTCATTGGTTGTCAGGATGCCGATGGCTAGAAGGTTGTAATGGTGCACAATGACAACCTGTGGTTTTGTGTAACTAAAAGGCAGGCTTGTTCCACCCGTTGGCTTGTATACAAGTTTTGGGCAATTTTTAGACATTTTGCCAAGGCACCCCTGAAGAAATCTCAAGGCATCCTAGTTGAGAAAGGCTGCATTAGACCATGCATTAGTTTCGTATGAAGAATATACTAGCTTTAGATAACCATGAGAAATTTTTATTGAAAAATATAATTGCCGTGTTTTAATTCTTATAGAAGCCGGGCAAAACAGTTGATGCCATTATTCACGACCTTCATTCACAGAGGGAAAGAGACGTGTTTCGTGATTCAGACAGGTAATCTTGATCGTTTGGGCACAAGAACTAATTCTAAAGTTGAAATTTATTTTTTTAAGCATTTCGCTCCTTGATGTGTTTATTCTTACTGACAGATACAGAAATGAAAGGACGAGATCACGTAGTCCAGTGAGCCGCTCTCTTTCTCCGAGGTCCCACACTCCCAGCTTCACATCTTGCAGTTCTTCACACAGTCCCTTAGGACCTTCCAGAGCAGAATGGGGGAATGGCAGGGAGTCTTGGGATCAACAGAACTATGGCAGATGGGAAGATGAGCGTGAACAAGGTTCATGGCGAGATAACGGGGAAGAGAAGAAAGACAGGACGGATCACTGGGTCCACGAACGAAGATATTACTCCAGGCAGATTGATAAGCAAGAGATGGATGATCGTCCTGATGGGTCACGACACAGGGAGAAATACAGCAATCCTCACTCATCATCCAGACATAGGAGAGGAGACAGTGAATACTACAGGAAGGAGTCCAAGTCAAAATCAGAGACAAAAGCCTATGATACACCTGGAAAAACTAAGAGGAAAGAAGAGAACAAGTCTCGAGATGTGAAGGAAGGTCACACAGATGATTCTAGCAAGAAAGATAGCTCAGAACCAAAACCAAGCACAGAGGTTGAAGCCAGCTTCCAACAAAGTGCAGACAAGAAGAATAAAACATCTGAGACAAACGAGGATGTAAAAGAAGACAAAAATGTTGAAAAGGTAAGCAAAGCCTTTATTTACTCTTTTCAATATTCAGGAAAAACATGTAATGAAAGTCTTTATGTAATAATGTGCACAAGAGCCATAAATATCATGTTGAAATCGGACGATCCAATAAGCCAAAAACAAAGTGCTCTTACTGATCAGAGGTTAACTTCTGATGTTACTGTTCTGATTTTAGTATGTTGAAATCCAGTTTCTGTGAGTCACTGCACTTTAAGTAATAATTACCTCCTTGCACTGTTCTAGAACCTGCACTGGTCTTCTTCCAAAAAACTGTACCCAAAACCCTGCTCATGGCCAGCTTCTCAACCTGCTTGTATCTGTAAAATAACCCTAAAATCCATCCTTGCAGCATTATTTATTACATGTACTTACATAGAGCTGTCAATTTACGCAGTGCTTTACATATATAAAGTTGTACATTCACATCACATCAGTCCCTAACCCTCAAGGGGTGTACAATCTAAGGTCCCTAACTTACATTCATACATACACATACTAGGGCCAATTTAGACAGGATCCTATTAACCTACCAGCATGTCTTTGGAGAGTGGGAGGAAACCAGAGTACCCGGAGGAAACCCACGCAGGCACAGGGAGAAAATGCAAACTCCAGGCATGTGATGCCGTGGTTGGGATTCAAACCAACGAACCTAGTACTGCCAGGCGGAAGTGCTAACCATTTAGCCACTCTACTGCCCATGACCCAAAATCCACTTTTAGCACTGCCACATTACCATCTTATAGAGTCTGCTGCTCATTACAAAAGACTGCTGAGCTACAGTAACATTGATTAGTTACAGAGAAAGACTGATCGGTTATGGAAAGAGAAGGCCTAGTTGCAGGAAGATACTGCTCTAGTATAGAATGAACTTTTCAGTTCAGTTACAAAAAGAAACTGACCAGGTAAACAGAGAATGTGATTGGTTACAGAGTGAGACAGCCCAGTTATCTAGAGAGACACTGCCAAGTTAGAATGAAAGACTTCTTAATTATAGAGAGAGAGATTATTCAATTACAAAGAGAAATGGACTGCTCAGTTATTGTTAAAGAGATGTTTCAGTCCATCTAGAGATTAGTCTGCGAGTAAGTGCTGGATGGAGTGAAATATGTTAGTCCTCATGGTTCAAGTGGATCAGCTTGTGCATGGAATATTGCAACAAATACAGCACAAGGCTTCTAATGGAGAGTGACTTCCTTTGTCTTGTTGCTTGAGAGTGGACTTTGTGGACCAACTGCTGGAGGCCTGCACCGGGTGTGGGGTGAGGGGGAGGTATGTCTGTAGTAGGACAGAATACTTTTCAATGCACAGCTTTCATCCTGATTTCTTTATTTCTGTCTCAGATCTATTTTACACTATGAACACTGTTACACTAAGGCTGCCCATACATTTGGCGTGTGGTTAACAATTTTGGAGGCATCAATTTTCAGTCACTGCAATCTGCCACCCTAAGATTCAGTTGTTTTCCAGTAGAGTGCCTAAGTAACTGAAATTGTGGATAAACTGAAATGAAAAAGATGTTTTCACTGATCTTCTGATGCATATTTGTCAGGCTGGAGTCAGGGAAGAGGAAATGAACCATAAATCGGTACCCAGCAGAGCTGAGGGGGAACCGGAAGAGCCAGATATTGAACCTGTGATCAAGCACAAAGTAAGTAGAGCAGAATTTAGGGCTCTGGCTTGGCTTCTTGTTTATGGCACAAACAGGCTGAAATCATCAGCTCTGGAACAGTGGGCCTTGTTTGTGAAAACTGGTGCAAGTAAAAAATATTGCAATGTGTCTTAAAACAACCAAAGAGCAGCTAAATTGTATTTTCTATTCAAAAAGATGAAAATACCATTTCTGTAGTTGCTATGGGCAATGCTTCCAGTTTACTTTGCTCTGGGTTTCATCAGTCAGTCAGTTGCCCTTACAAAAACATGATAGCAATAGCAACAAAATATACTGTATGCCCATCTACCAATATCAGTGGGGTTGATGCAAGTAAATCAACAACCCATACTGTAGAAAAAGAATATTGATAATATTCATACACAATGTGTAAGAAATTAAAAAAATTATAGAGCTGTGCTTGTCTGCTCTTTTTTAAAACTGAGCGTGTTAAAGGCTGGGATGGGCACAGACACGCTGCTCCACCCACAGCGATTTTAGAAAACAGTTCTAGATATCTAGCTTTGGATATGCCAAATTTGCATATCAACAATTGTTTCCAGTTTTGGAGACTGAAAACTGTTAGGCCCCTTTAACATGGGGTGGACTCCTTCAATCCTATCCACCTGCTCAGCAGGGGATCTGTCTATTGATCCCCTGCTGAGCAGGTGGATGACAGGTCTGTGTCTGGTCTGCTTGTGCAGAGTGGACACGGACACAGCTGTCTGTTCTCTATGGGATGATCTGATGTGAATGGACAGCCCGTCTATTTACATCTGACTGTTATCCAATCCGATCCACTAGACGGATGGGGAAAGGATACCTGACCCATCTGTTTTGGGCAGACCAGATCGGATTGGATGTAGGCAGGTGTAAGTGGACACATGTCAGTTTACATTTGCCTCACCATAAAGAACAATGAAAAAATTATCAGGTCTGCCTGAAAAATGGACAGGTGGACCCAACTGGTCCGCCTGTGTGAAAGGGGCCTTTAAATGTATACAAAAAAATGCAGTACATCTCCGCAATACATTTACGTTTACTCACGTTGTTCCCTGCAATAAAGCATATGATTTGTCACAAATCCAGTGAGCTCCTAACATTCTTTACTAAGCGAAAAAAACTGTCCTTGCTACTCAGACATTTCAAGCAGCATTTTCAGCCCTGCCTGCTGGACTACAAAACTCCACCCATCACTTCCTCCCATCTGTCCCTCTACATGCATATATTGATTTCTTTTCTGGCAAAACAATGCTTCTGCCTTGATGTACAGGTCAAGAGATGTACAGGGGTTAGACAAAAAAATGGAAACACTACATGATTTGCAGGTGTGAAATTATGAATCAGGAAAGTGAGGCTTTCATCCTGTTAGCTAAGTGTCTCATCACACAGTGGAAGCAAAAGAATGTTACATCACTTCCTCTTTCAACATGAAATATGTTGCCACTTTCACACCTGAAAATCATGTAGTGTTTACATTTTTTTTTTTTGTCTAACCCCTGTTGTTTTATAAGTGTGCTTTAGTCAATGGGAATTGAGCTCCCGACAGACACCCCTGTAATATTTTTACAAGCCTGACAAGCCTGGCCTTAAAGGGGGTAATAACAGCTGTTTTTCACTACAGGTACAAGTAAAGGAAAAAAATTGCTAGGACATGATCTACACTTTTGGGACAAGAAAAAAAAAAGTCTAGGGGTGGAGGAAAAAGGATATACATCATTTATATCTCACTCCGGCAGGCTTTCTCCATATATGTGACTGGTTCCCTTCAGCCTCCTCTCTTAGACACTCCAGCCTGTAGTCACATGCTTACCCCTCCTCATAATACCTATGGCCCACTGCAAGCTTTTTTTCCATCCCAAGGCTTTAAATATTGGTAATGCCTGGACATACTCTTTAAAGAGTAACCCCACTTTTGTTGAGGAAAAAAACAATCCTTCTTGGGTGATCGATGTACATTGCAAGGATTTTAACAAACTTTGATGCAGAGTGCTATTTTTTTCTGCTCTGCAGAAATAGCTGTTTGTTGTTTGCAGAGTGAATCTGAATGGGAGTGACTTTTTCATTTTTTGTTCAGCTGATGCACTTGCGGGGCTCTACTGGGGAGAATGGCAGGGTCTGCATTCCTTTAGAATTAATTAACCCTTTAAGAGACCCTCACCAAAACTGAATTTTTTTGTTGCAGAGGATACCTAAAATCTGATTTGCAATTTAGTGCAGACTTCTGGGAAGATCAGAAAGTCAATCACACAAGCTGGAGATATTTATGGAGGCATTCCGTATACCATCTGTGTACTGAAAACCTCTAGGTTGCCATATTGCATTGAATTTTACAGAAAATTACTGAGATTGAAAAGGAAAGGTAATTTTAATAACACATTACAATATGGCTTGTATTGCTATATAAAAAAAGCGTTTTGCGGTGCATTTTGCAGACACGCTCTACAGTCCATTTAACATGATTTCCTATAGGACACGTTCACATCTCCACGTTTGCACCTGGTGCGTTTTTTTTTTTTAAGAATTGGACTTTTTTTAATCGCAAAATGTTGCAGTTTGGTTCAATAGACTTCAATGGAGAAGCTGCAAAAATGCATGTAGTGCATTTCTGATCTGTTTTTGATGCATTTTAACCTGCCCAGCAACAAGTTGGAAAAAAATGCATCAAAAACGTAAAATGCACTGCAAAAAGCAATGCAGAAACAGATCAAAACGCAAACCTCATAGGTGTGAACCTAGCCTTGTAGCTTACAATATTAGATGTGCTTGTTATCAGTCATAGAAATTTTCCAATTAATTGGAATATCATCATACAACCTGCATGATCCGTTACTCTTCTAAGTGTTGCCTTTTGTAAAGTAAAATAGTGAGTTGGTACACTAATGGTGATTTGGGTTCAAAAAGTGCCAAACTAAAATTACCGTACATTTTCCAAAGTAGTGACCAATATCTGATGTAGAACTTTTAAAAAGGCACACTGCCTTTAAAAGTTTGTGATTCTAACCCTTAGTTTTGAACACATGCAGCACTGTGAGCAAAGTATCATTAACCATTTCCTGTCCCTTAGACCGTTTATTAAAAAAAATAAATAAAAATGATAAAGTTTCTAAAGCATCGTAATGTGTTTTACAAATGTGCATTGTGCTCTGATGGCATGAGGCGTCTGGATTATGAATAGGTCATAAAATGGAGGTTGAGGTGTGTGAACCCCAGCAGAGTATTGGGGAGAGCAGATTCCGATATCTGCTTTCTTTGAAAAATGAGCCAAAGTGAACTGGTTCACTACATTTTTCATGAATGCCATCAGTCATTTTACAAACCTAGTGAATGATTACAGTTCACCAAACTGGTGAATATAAGCTTTAAAGTGTTACTAAACCCACAACAGTAAAGTCAGTCTGTATATGCAGTAAAGTTACACTCACTGTGGAACTAAAGGCGTTAGTCCTTAGGTGTTAGACTTCTCTGATCCTGCCCTTCTTCTGTCTCCATTTCATTTCCTGATAGAACAGAGCCTTGGGAGAAAGCTGCACCCCCCCCCCCCCAAAAAAAAAAGAAACAGTACTAGCCTTTTAATATTATTATTATACAGGATTTATATAGCACCAACAATTTGCTCAGCGCTTTACAATATAACGGGAGACAATACAGCAACAATACAGTTCAATACAAGAGGGATAGGAGGGCCCTGCTCCTTGGATCTTACAATCTAGGAAGGAGGGGCTAATGGTACAAAAGGTAGTAACTGTGGGGGATGGACTGGTTGGAAGAGTAGCCGATTCCATTATTAGCTGAGGGCAGGATAGGCTTCCCTAAAGAGATAGGTTTTCAGAGATCGCCTAAAAGTGAGCAGAGTAGCCGATATTAGGGCACTTACCTGTCCAGGTATCTAGCGGTGTCCTCACCCCGAGCCTATTCTTCCATCACATCAATTCTACAACTGCCACCCATCCCTCTCCTCCTCAAGCCAACCCTCATCCTACACCCTGGAACTTCCACCTGGACCCTGAACCCTGCCAAGCAAGTCTCCGCAAAAGCACGAACATCCTCCCGCAAGAAACAGCCACACAACGCTCGAGATCTGACCACCCAGACACCACTCACGCCGACCCCAGCCCAGCTTGACCCAAAAGACAAGAAACAGCCATACAGCGCTCCAGATCCGACGACTCAGACACCACTCACGCCGACCCCAGCCCAGCTTGACCCAAAGGACAAGAACTCTAGCTGCAGAAAGATACAACAAGAAACTCTACTGCACGCTAGACAATCTCCAATCAAGAGCCCCTGAAAACCATCTCTCCTTACCCGATCCCCACTCCCTACACCCCTAAATGCCTCCTCTACTCCTCCTCTTCATAGTCCTTTGTTGTGTTCCCAAAACCTCACTTCTCTGTCCCTCTGCTCCACCCAAAAACCTGTACATCTCTCCCTCACTGCTCCCATCTCATCACTACTGCTCTCATCACCTCTTGCTTATACTCCACTCTCCTGCTGACCCTAACGCCAGGACTGGAAGGCATGCACGCCCGTATACAACCCGCTCACATGCCACCTTCCTCACCCTTCTTCTCCTCCTAACCTCTGGGGATATCTCCCCAAACCCTGGTCCTCCTCTACTTCGCCCACACATAAGACATCCTCTTTCCCCTGGAAATCACAGCAATCCCCTCAATCTTATATCTGTCCCCTTGCTCCCCAAAACCACCCTCCCGTTCTCCTGTGCACTCTGGAACACCCGTTCGGTCTGCAATAAACTCACCTCTATCCACGACCTCTTCGTGTCCCTCTCTCTTAACCTTCTTGCCCTCACCGAAACCTGGATCGAAGCAGCTGACACTGCCTCCCCCACAGCACTCTCCTATGGAGGCCTCATCTTGACTCACTCACCCAGGCCCAGCGGTCGTAAAGGAGGCGGGGTTGGTCTACTTCTGTCACCTCTAAGCACCTTTCAAGTCCTCCCTAACCCTCCCTCTCTATCCTTTTCTTCTTTCGAGACCCACTGCATCCGGCTATTCTCTCCAACCTCCCTGAGGATTGCAGTGATCTACCGGCCTCCTGGCCTCGTGTCCCGCTTTCTCGACGAATTTGCCGCCTGGCTACCCTACTTTCTCTCCTCTGAGCTACCCACTATCATCCTCAGAGACTTCAACATCCCTGTTAACGTCAATAACCCGGCTACATCCCACTTCTCCACTTAACCTCTTCTTTTGAGCTAGTGCAGTGTATTCATTCCTCCACTCTGACGGAAATACCTTAGACCTTGTCTTCTCCCATCACTGTACTCCCTATAACCTCTCAAACACCCCATTTCCCCTCTGATCACAATCTCATCACCTTCACAGTCTCCTCGTCCTCAAACACCTATCCCTCCAAACGTCAAACTATCACCAGTAGAAACCTCCGCAACTTGAACCATGCCCCTTTCCACTCTGCTGCTGACCAACTTTACGACAGCATCCTTCCCCTGTCTTGCCCTGACCTGGCCACTACTGTTTCTAACAACTCGCTATCAGCCGCTCTAGACTCGCTATCATCCCCAACAACACAAAGCATTAGACCCTGACCGCTACAACCCTGGCAGACTGACCATACCAAAAACCTCAAACGACGCAGTCGTGCACTGGAGCAACTATGGCGCAAAACCAGATCCCAACAAGCGTTCACCCGATATAAATCTGCCTTCCTAACCTACACTTCCTCCCTTCACGCTGCCAAGCAAGCCTACTTTGTTACCCTCATTACTACCTTCTCCTCCAGTCCACGCCGGCTCTTCTCCACTTTTAACTTTCTACTTTCTCCGCCCCCACCTCCACCCAGTACCTCACTCACCGCCCACGAGATTACTAACCACTTCAAAAACAAGATCGACGCAATTCGTAGGGACATCGCCACTGCTCAGACTTCCACCCCACCTAGCATCCCTCACACTAAAACCCCCTCAACACTCCACTCCTTCGACCTCGCCACTGCCCAGACTTCCACCCCACCTAGCATTCCTCACACTAAAATCCCCTCAACACTGCACTCCTTCAACCTCACTACCATTGAAGAGGTCACTAAGGTCTTCTCTAAAGCCTGCCTCACCACCTGTACTCTTGACCCTGTCCCCTCACAACTCCTACGATCACCCTCTTCCTCCATCCTACGCTCCCTCACACACATCTTTAATCTTTCCCTCTCTACTGGCGCATTCCCCTCCCCTCTAAAACACGCGCACATCACTCCCATGCTTAAAAAACCCTCCCTGGATTTGAACGACCCGAACAACCTTAGACCCATCTCCCTGCTCCCATTTACATCCAAACTCCTAGAGCGCTTAGTCTATAATCGTCTGAGTTCCCACCTCACTGACAACAACTTCCTTGATCCCCTGCAGTCTGGCTTCCTTCCCCTACACTCCATCGAAACTGCCCTACTCAAACTCACCAACGACCTGCTAACCGCCAAAGCTAATGACCACTATTCAGTGCTCCTACTCCTCGACCTCTCTGCGGCTTTCGACGAGGTTGACCACCCCTCCTCCTCAAACAACTACACTCTCTTGGCCTCAGAGACTCCGATCTCTCCTGGCTCTCTTCCTATCTATCACAGCTCTCCTCCAGTGTTAGCTATAACGCTGCCACCTCCTCTCCACTCCCCCTCTCTGTTGGGGTCCCTCAAGGTTCTGTCCTCGTGCCCTTCTCTTCTCCATCTACACCTCCTCCCTTGGCCAATAGATACACTCTCACGGCTTCAAACTACCATCTCTATGCCGACGACACGCAAATCTATCTATCTACCCCTTCAGTCTCCGCTCGTATCATAAGCCTACTGAGCGACATATCAGACTGGATGTCACTCCACTTCCTCAAACTAAGTCTGTCCAAAACTGAGCTCATAGTTTTCCCGCCAGTCCGCGCGCCCCCCCCCCCCTTCCCCTGACTTCTCCATAAAGACCAACACCACCATCAGTCCCTCCCCTCAAGCCAGAGTACTAGGTGTCATCCTAGACTCCAATCTTTCCTTCCAGCCCCAGATCCAATTGCTGACAAACTCATGCAGACTTCACCTCCGTAACATCTCCAAAATACGTCCATTCCTAACCCCGGAAGCCACTAAGCAACTCATTCACTCCCTCATTATATCACTCCTCGACTACTGTAACTCCCTCCTCACCGGCTTACCCCACCGCAGGCTATCCCCGCTTCAGTCTATCTTGAATGCTGCAGCCAGACTCATCCACCTTACTAACCGCTCCGTATCCACCACCCCTCTCTGCCAATCCCTCCACTGGCTTCCGATTGCACAATGGATAAAATTCAAAATGCTAACATTGACTTATAAAGCTGTTCATAATACTGCCCCAGACTACATCACCGATCTGGTATCCAAATACCACCCAAAACGTACTCTCCGCTCCTCACCTTCTACTCTCTAGTTCCCTGGTCTCCTCCCATGCCTTCCTCCAGGACTTCCCCCATTCTCTGGACCTCCCTACCCCAATCCATCAGACTGTCACCTATTCTGCTCACCTTTAGGAGCACCCTGAAAACCTATCTCTTTATGGAAGCCTACCCCGCCCTCAGCTAATTACTGAACTCCTCCACTCTTCCTACCACTCCATCCCCCACAGCTATTTCCTCCTGTACCACTATCCCCTGCCTCCTAGATTGTAAGCTCCAAGGAGCAGGGCCCTCGAACCCCTCGTGTATTGAATCGTGTTGTTACTGTACTGTCTCGTGTACTGTCTCCCTTTATAATGTACAGCGCTGAGCAAACTGTTGGCGCTATATAAATACTGTATAATAATAATCAGCTGTCAGGTGCTGACTTCGCCAATTTGACTAAGGCAAGCCAGTAAAGAAGCCTTACGGCTTCACAGCTGGTTTCCTGCTGCGCATACACTGCGCGAACTGAAGTGGGAGTGGGTACCTGTGCAAACCAGGTACCAGCTCCCCCCCAAAAGGTGCTAAATGTGGCAGCAGAGGGGGGGAGGCAGATAAGCGGAGCTTCCACTTCTGGGTGGAACTCCGCTTTAAATTGTCCAACACAACCTTTATAAAAATGTGTAACACCAGAGTTAACAAAGCAAAATAACAAAAAAAAGCAGCGAAACCATCCATTTTATCCTTTATTAATCACTTAAGGACCACTCACTTGCAATGTACTGTGGATGGGTGGCCCGTACAGGCACAATTACATACCTGTACATCGCTGGCCTCTTCCAGGTTCAGGGCATGCATGCGCCCCCGGCTGCCAAATCCCGCTGTGATTGTACACAGCTGGAGTTTGTCAGCAGGTCATGGCCAATGATGCATGGCTGGGACCTGGTGATCGGCTGTGTTCATTCACAGGCCAGAACCTTATGTTCCCTGTACAGAGGGAACAATCTTTGTTTTTTCTCTCTGCAAAGCAGGAGGAAGGAACAAGGATTTTCAGTAAAGAGCAGCACACATGAACACTTGTTATGCACACACTTAACCCTTTGATTACCCGAGATGTTAACCCCTTCTCAGCCAGTGTCATTAGCATTAGTACAGTGACAGTGTATATATAGTATTATCACTAATTACTGTATTAGTGTCACTGGTGATGTCAGTGGCAGTCAGTTCCTACCCAGTGTAAGTGTCAGATTGCCCACTATAAGTCACCACCATTAGTAGTAAAGGGGGAAAAAAAATTCAGTATATATACACGCCATAGTTTGTAGACGCTATAACGTTCACGCAAACCAATTAATATACACTTATTGAGATTTGCTTAACCAAAAACATGTAGCAGAATACATTTTGGCCTAAATATATGAATAAATTAGATTTTTTAATATGTTTTACAGCAAACAGTAAAAAATATTGGGTTTTTTTTAAATGTTCGGTCTTTTTTTGTTTTGATATAATAAAAATGTAAAAACTCAGTGGTGATAAAATACTGCCAAAAGAAAACTCGGTTTGTGTGAAAAAAATGATATAAATTTTGTTTGGGTGCAGTGTTGCATGACTGCTGAATTACCAGTTAAAGTAATGTAGTGCTAAATAGCAAAAAATGGCCTGATCATGAAAGGGGTAAAACCTTCCAGAGCTGAAGAGGGTAAGTGCCTTATAGTCTCCAGACTTTGCATCCCTTTCTTCAATTCAGCATATATATATTATTTCACAGACTAATTTTTGTGTAAAAGCCTAATTCATCAATGCTTCACTATCTCTGCCATTACATCTATGCTAAGCTCTCACTGAAGTGAATATTTAACTCTCTGTCCTATAGAATGAATGCAATACAAAGCATGGCATGCCGACTAGAATATAAACGTTAAGGCTTTGGTCCTTGTGATCCCTTCATTTAATCCCGCAAGCCTTTAGGAGACCTACTAACGTGCCCTTTAATCTAATAATAAATCAACAATTTGCCGTGTTAAACCAGCAGTCATTAAGAGATGGTATTGCATGAACTTAAGCATTTAGGTCCTAAAAAAAGAAGTGTACCCATTGATGAAAATGATCCGTTGACTTGTGTCCCAGCCTATGTTATTTCATCTGTAGCAGTCGAATTTGATATATAGTTGACACTGGTTTGCATAGCTGTTGTGTAAGGAAATTGCCCTGCGTTGACCTTGTCTTGTAGCTTTGCTTTGCACAGTTTTTTTTACGTGTTTTCTGCATGTATAAATTACTTTGCATGACTTCCCTTGGCAATATTAACTCACAGAGACATATGACCGGGATATAAGCCTGGCAGCATACAGTCTTTCTACAGTCTGCGTTCCTAAATAATTCTACATATGGATCAAAGTTCTAAAGAGACCTTGCAATCTATTCACTTTCCTCAGGTAGCAAATGGTATATGATCCGTTTGTGGTTAATGAATGTTTGTTTCGCAGAAAATGTTCTGGGAATACCTCCAGCTCCATCTCTTTCTAATCATAAGCTAACGGTCAGATGGAGACACTATCAGTATCTGTGTGGGCAGGCAAAATGGTCTGGTAAGCACGGACAGTAGCAACAGTGGCAGCACTGAAATTCCTTTAGGGCACTGAAATACAGATTATTAAACAGCTAGACCTGACAATGCTGCAATAGATTTAATGGTTGGGGATTACTATTTCCCACGGCTAACAGGATGCTTGAAGCATTGCCATATAGACCCTAAAGCAAGACTATACTTAAGACTCAGTGGCACCAGCTGTAAATCTTGCTTCAAATAATTTTGCTGATGTGCAGGCATAACAGGACATTTTTAATTTACTACAGTCATATTGCAACCGTAGACTGTGGACATCTGAAGCAGTTTATTTCCACCTACTCTATATGTGAATTTCTTTAAACATATATTTGTAGTTTAGGGAGTGCAGTGTATCTTTACTGTATAATGCACGGTACACATAAGTACTCCTAATAAAAGTGTTAATGACATGGCAACACATATCTTTATTATTTATTATGTAGAGTGCTTAACATTTGCATGGAAACCTATAATCAAAGAAAATCAGTCAATAGAGCCGAAAGCTGTTTTCCAATGGATGCTCATCTCTTTTGACATCTTCAGATCATGGAACAGTTGTGCCAAATATGCATGTGCAGTTCCTGTATAAGCACCATACTGATATAGCACTATCAAATCTGTATTTTACAAGCTATTTATGATAGATGAGATTGTTACTAAATACAAAAAGATATTATTTTACCTTATAGTTCATAAAACGACATTCACTCGAAAATGATGAGCGCTGTCTTATATGGATGGGGTACATTTTGTGGCCCTTTTCACACAGTAGCTGTGAAAGATTAACCTGTAACCAGTGCTTTGTCACCAATAATTGTCAATGTTCACAACTCATAACCCTCACTGTGTCTGAGCTCTTTTTGTGATAGTATCAATAACCATTCTGGAGCGTCCTTGCAGGATTCACACACCACCAACCTACAGTATCGTCCAGAAGTGAGTCCACCCCTCACATTTTTGTAAATATTTTATTCTATCTTTTCATGTGACAAAACTGAAGAAATGACACTTTGCTATAATGTGACGTAGTGAGTGTACAGCTTGTATAACATGTAAATTTGCTGTCCCCTCAAAATAACTCAACACACCGCCATTAATGTCTAAACCGCTGGCAACAAAAGTGAGTACACCCCTAAGTGACAATGTCCAAATTGGGCCCAATTAGCCATTTTCCCTCCCCGGTGTCATGTGACTTGTTAGTGTTACAAGGTCTCAGGTGTGAATGGGGAGCAGGTGTGTTACATTTGGTGTTATCACTCTCACTCTCTCATACTGGTCACTGGAAGTTCAACATGGCACCTCCTGGCAAAGAGCTCTGAGGATCTGAAAAAAAGAATTGTTGCTCTACATAAAGATGGCCTAGGCTATAAGAAGATTGCCAAGACCCTGAAACTGAGCTGCAGCACGGTGGCCAAGACCATACAGCGGTTTAACAGGACAGGTTCCACTCAGAACAGGCCTAGCCATGGTCAGCCAAGAAGTTGAGTGCACGTGCTCAGCGTCATATCCAGAGGTTGTCTTTGGGAAATAGACATATGAGTGCTGCCACTATTGCTGCAGAGGGTGAAGGGGTGTGGGGGGCGTCAGCATGTCAGTGCTCAGACCATACTCCACAAACTGCATCAAATTGGTCTGCATGGCTGTCGTCCCAGAAGGAAGCCTCTTCTATAGATGATGCACAAGAAAGCCTGCAAACAGTTTGCTGAAGACAAGCAGACTAAGGACATGGATTACTGGAACCATGTCCTGTGGTCTGATGACACCAAGATAAACTGATTTGGCTCAGACGGTGTCAAGCGTGTGTGGCAGCAACCAGGTGAGGAGTACAAAGACAAGTGTGTCTTGCCTACAGTCAAGCATGGTGGTGGGAATGTCATGGTCTGGGGCTGCATGAGTGCTGCCGGCACTGGGGAGCTACAGTTCATTGAGGGAACCATGAATGCCAATATGTACTGTGACATACTGAAGTAGAGTATGATCCCCTCCCTTCAGAGACTGGGCCGCAAGGCAGTATTCCAACATAACGACCCCAAACACACCTCCAAGACAACCACTGCCTTGCTAAAAAAGCTGAGGGTAAAGGTGATGGACTGGCCAAGCATGTCTCCAGACCTAAACCCTATTGAGCATCTGTGGGGCATCCTCAAAGGGAAGGTGGAGGAGCGCAAGGTTTCTAACATCCACCAGCTCCGTGATGTCGTCATGGAGGAGTGGAAGATGACTCCAGTGGCAACCTGCGAAGCTCTGGTGACCTCCATGCCCAAGAGGGTTAAGGCAGTGTTGGAAAATAATGGTGGTCACACAAAATATTGACACTTTGGGCCCAATGTGGACATTTTTACTTAGGGGGTGGACTCACTTTTGTTGTCTTCGGTTTAGACATTAATGGCTGTGTGTTGTTATTTTGAGGGGACAGCAAATTTACACTGTTTATACAAGCTGTACACTCACTACGACACATTGTAGCAAAGTGTAATTTCTTCAGTGTTGTCACATGAAACGATATAATAAAATATTTACAAAAATTTGACGGCTGTACTCACTTCTGTGAGATACTGTATATGCAAAATGCCACCAGCACATGGTCCATGATAAGATGAATTGATGAATAGCTGACATTTTAGGGCCCAGTTCCATAAACACTGGCAAACCTATTCTGTGCTGTGATGAAAGACAGTGCCAACAGTCCCCCTGCAGAAAGCATACAACTATTGACCATCCATAATGCGGTAATCGGGCATGGGCCACAGTGCAATTAAATGGTTCGGAATTTTGAATAGTATAATGTACATTTTCTTTCCGAGGCCGCTGAATGCCAGCTGGAGGGAAAGGAGGAGAAGTCAGCTGTTTAGAGGAAAATGGAGAGGATTGGTTCCTGTATATGCCTCCCCTCCTACTCGAATGTGACAGTGAGACCACACGGGCCCCCTGGAGCATAGGTGGAGGTCAACAATGCAACTACTGGCGCTACACCCCTGGTTGAGGGTGTGTGGTAAAAACATGTCTTAACCATGGGGTTTTCCAACCCCCAAACCGACAATGTAAATGAACCTTTACTGTCCTGAATCCCCTATAAGTCTGCTTTCACATTCAAACGCTACAGTTTACCGCACCGCAGGCTAACTGCACTTTGCCATAGACTTCTATTATATTTGGCTGGTGTGGTGTGCTTTCTGAAAGTGCACCAAAACTCTTGCATTCAGAAGTTTTGGTGCACTTTCAGAAAGCGCACCAAACCCTCAGGATATAAAAGAAGTCTATGGCTCAGTGCAGCTAACCCGCAGGTACACTGCGCTGCACCCGTGGATCAGTGTGAAAGCAGCCTAATAGTTGTTGACCCTTTTATAGAAGCATAATGTTTCCACTTCCGTGCTTGACTGAAGGGATGGTGTTCTTAGGGTCATGGTCAACATTTTTCTTCCTCCAAACACAGCAAGTCGAGTTAATGCCAAAGAGCTCAATTTTGGTCTCATCTGACCACAGCACTTTCTCCCCATCCTTCTTTGAATCATTTAGATGTTCATTGGCAAACTTCAGATGGGCCTGTACATGTACCTTCTTAAGATGAGGGATTTCAATCCATGACAACATATTGTGTTGCCAATGGTTTGTTTGGTGACTGTGGTCCCAACTGCTCTGCGATCATTCACAAGCATCTCCCGTGTAGTTATGGGATCATCCCTCACTTTTCTCATGATCATCCTCACCCCATGAGGGGAAACCTTGCATGGAGCTCCAGACTGAGAGTGATTTATGGTTATTTTGTATTTCTTCAACAATTGTCTCCTTCTCCCCAAGCTTCTTGCTGATGGTCTTGTAGCCCAATTCCAGCCTTGTGCGGGTCTACAATCTTGTCCCTGATGTCCTTTCACAGCTCGTTGGTTTTGGCTATGGTGGTGCCCAAGAAGATTCTGTGGACAGGTGTCTTTTATACACATTCGTTGTCATTAGGAGCACCTTCTTAAATTGACAGGACAAATCTGTGTACCACATGAGCACATAGCCAGTCTGTGGGGGCCAGAATTATTGTTGGTAGGGGATAAAATACTTATTTTACTCACTGAACTGCAACTCAATTTATAGCCTTTGCATCATGAGTTTGTGGTGAATATTCTGTCTCTATGATTTAAAATACACCTATTATAATTTTCCCCACTGTATGTGTTGCTTAATACACTAACCTTTTCTGTTCCAGCCTCTGCTGGCATCGCTCTCCAGGCTGCTAGAAAGGTTCCAGGTGAAGTGCACTTGATATCATTTCACCTGGGACAGGAGCTGATGCTACAGAGGAAACATTGGCATATGTGGCTCCTGCTCCCTCCGTGGCCACCTGTTTCCTCCACTGCTGGCACTGGCTCAATGTGCTCTAATGCTCTAGGATGGTGGGACAGCAAGCCCAGATCATGATCAATGGATTGCTGACCTTGGGAATGCACTTCCCAAGTTTGGGGTGGAGGGCCACATCACAGGGCTCCGAAGGACACAGGTTGAGCACCCCTGCTCTAAGTATTCCCTTCTCTGACATGCTCACTCATTCATAGCATTCAATCTGGATGCTGCTGTACACAATGGCTGCTGTAGCCCAAACAAGAGGAAACTTAGTTAATATTACAATGTTCCTGCTAGTGCCCAGTAGGTGTCACTATGCTAAGCATAACTTGGCTAAGCATATCTTCTATGTTATGTAGATAAGAAGAGGGGGAGGTGTTCTGTAGTCCTAAACACTTTTGTTCATGGATGACAACACTGCTACGGTATGTTACTGGCAGGATTATGAGGTGAAAATAATAGGAAAAAAAAGAAAATTCACAGCCACCACATCTAAGAACTGGTAATCTGCATATATTTAATTTATATGCTTTGGTTTAGATATACTTTAAAATAGAAGAAGTTGTTACCTTTTACTGCTTTTGATTCATAAGACAGTTCACCATCTCCAGAATGAACTTGACAGAACATAGGCCACTCTCAGGGAATTATGAAATTTTCAGTCTGCTCGAAACATACCTTTTTCTAAAAACTAGAAGTCTTTTGCCTAAGGAAATTGCTGTTTAATCTGGTGGTAGCATATTTCAAATGTCTTTATTAGCCATGTTGGAAAAAGGTTAGTGTGCTGACAATATGCAATTAACCAGCTATAAGATGGATGTTAGTCTGCTAACATGATGTCTGTACCATTTCACAGGAACAGGACTGGGAAAGTGGAAGTGAGCTGGAAGGAGAAAGCTGGTACCCAACAAACATGGAGGAACTTGTGACAGTTGATGAAGTTGGAGAAGAGGATCTGATAGTAGAACCTGACATCACTGAACTTGAAGAAATCGTTCCAGTGGTTCAAAAGGACAGTGACAACTGCGTTCAGATGTGTGCGCATGGGATTGACTCTGTGGATTTACAATGCAGATACAGTGAGAGAACCAGAAGTAGGTGTTCCTCTGTAGTAATGAGCTGCGTAACCCTGAGAGAGAGTGCAAGTCCTGACAGTAGCTGTGGTGAGACAGCTGCAAATGCTCCTGATGTCACTGCGATTTCTGAAGACAGAAGTGACGCAATGGATGAAAGTGCCAAAAGTCCCAATAGACTCCCAAATAAAGAACCTGTTAGAGAGGGCCTGGGGCACACTGTGGACCCTCAGACTCCTGAGTACACAGAGAAGGCTGCTTTAGATTTCTGTAAGAGAACAGACTCTCAGGCAAACAGCAATGCGACCACGATGGACGAGCACATCCAAGAGGAAAGACGGAATAAAAGAGAGAGTGAGAGTTCAATGTCTGGTACGTTACCAGCAAAGTGATCAGTTCTGAGTAGCATAAACATTTGTTGTATGTTACCTGAGATAGCATAACCATTACAAAGGTAACATAAAAAGTAGCAATAAACCTGAAATGCATTCTTCATTATATGCCTGCATGAAGATCAGCTTTGAATGATATGTCTTTGGAATCAGGGACAAATGTAAATTATTGGAGCACTCTTTACCACTACAGAATCGGTCATTAGAGGAGTTAGTACTAACTTTCCACATAGCACCGCAGTATATCCATCAAGAACCTCGGCATATGAAATAATACTACGTAAGCAGCGGTTGCCTTCAGTGAAGACAGCATGACAAAATGAAAGGTAGATTCAGACATACTGTAAAGCCAGTTGAAATTATATACAACTTCTCAGCTTGGTTGTCCCTGCTCCTCTCCTGTCAGTCTTTTGGGCAGCCTTTTTAACCAATGAAAAGGCCTGAGAAGGGGCTTTTTACAGGAAAGGTTGAGAAATACATACCATTTTAGTTGCATATACCTCTGCATCAACTGAGTAATCATTCTGGCCTGCAGTTTTCTCTAAGGTCATAGGTGTTTTTTCTTTATAATATATTTAGAGTTTTTTGCCCAGGTTTTCACTGGCTACTTTAAAACCAACTAACCAGCAACAGTTTTAAGGACAACAATGTAATATGATTGGATAGCAGATGTACCTTAATGGAAATTATTACTAGCTATTATGCTACAATACCCTTCCTCTTTATCTGCTTAGCTAGTTTGTGTTTTGTGCTTTGAGATTGCTGGGTTGAATTTAAGCAGTCACGTTAGGCCATGCAGCAAGCAAATCTTCCATGGTAAATATTTGACCCACATAAACACATAAAAAATGCTCTGTGTAAAGTGTAGAGGTACAAATACGTCTAAAGCTGGCCCCACACTAGTAGATTTTTTAATTAAATTACAGTAATACCTCAGTTTAAGAATTTAATTAGTTCTGCAGGACTTTTCTTATAGCAAAAAATAATTGAAAACCAATTAATCTGTTCCGGAAATCAGAAAAAGGTTAACACTAATAAATACCGCATGAATTATTTTATCAAGTCATGTGGCATTTTAGTAGTGACAACCATGTGTTAATATTTCAGCTGTCAACGGGGTTCCCCACTGACAGCTGAATGTTAAAGAATTTCCAGCAATTAAAAAAATAATTTAAAAAACTGCGCAGGGTCCCCCTTCCCATCCATACCAAGCCCTTCGTGTCTGGTATGGATTTTTAGGGGAACTCCCATGCCAAAATTTAAAACAAAATGGCGTGGGGGTCCTCCCCAAAATCCATACCAGACCCTTTTCAGAGCATGCAGCGTGGCAGGTCAGGAAAGGGGGGTGTGGGGGGACAAACAATGTTTCTTTTTAATTTCTTAAAAGAAACAACATTTCCTTTAACTTTGGGGAAAGTGACAGCTAATTCTGTGAGCTATAGTGAAGAAAAAAAAGAGCCAGCAATTGCATTTAAAAATCAGCACCGACATACACTTCGTATTGCGAAACAAATTCATACAAAATTTGTAAACCGAGGCATTATTTTCAGTGGACTTTCATTTGTAAACCGAAAATTACTTTAACCGAGGCATGTTAAAACCGAGGTATTACTGCATTATGGATATAATATTGGCCAACTTTAATATCCCTTGGCTTGCTTGATACACACACAGACCAGATGTGTAGGTATTGAAGCGGTTACTAAATTTTCCCCTGAGTACATAATTAGCTTGTGTCTGGATATCTTAGTGTTCTGGGGTGGTGTATGAGTCTAAAAACACTGCATGAGTTATTCCTAGGCAGTAATCTGAATGAATAATCCTGAGTGCACTATATTTGGTGTGGTAAATTACCATCTTTTACACCACGCTATTAGACATGCCTACTCACTTCAGATTTTTCCTTACTGATGGACTGAAAAAAACAGCTGAACTATAGTCTGATCTCTTTTCCTGAGAGCCTCCACTTTATTCCAGTCCAGTTATCCTATTCCTGGGGTATTTTTTATCTCTCTTAGGCCACATTTGATGAGCCAGCCTGTCTCACAGCTACATTAGGAGAGTCAATTAGGATGTTTCTGTGCTGGGTAACAAATACATTGTGGTTAAACACTCAGGGCAAACATGAAAATGGTGCATTGAAACTAATTTAGGGGACACAGTCTAAACAGCATGAAGTGATGTGGCATGAGGCTTCGACTACTGAATACAGAGAAAGGGACCCTGTAGTGGCATGATGTGCCTGTAGTGAGTGCTGCAAGATCCTCTAAATCTAGAAGGCTCTTATATGCAAGTCTCAACTATTGCGGAAATTGTGAGGTTTACCTGCCATTCCACAGCTCCCTATGAGTTGTGATGGGTGACCTTAGAGGCTAAGTTCACCCTTTCCAGAAATAGCTTATGTAGTCGAGGGGCCCCAGTAGACCATTTGGGTCCCCCCAGAATCCTGACTATAAAGCTCCCAGTTAGCAATCCCCACATCCTGGTGTGTTGCTAGAATGTGAACATTGTTGGTTTTTCTGAAATGGGAGTGAGCATCCAACAGTTTTCTCATCCTAGCCAGAAGGCAAGATGTGGGGGTTTCTAACTGGGAGTTTTAGAGCCAGGCTTCTGGGGGGATCCAAATGGTATGACAAAATTAATGAACATTTTACAAAGCAGCACCATTTTTAATATTGAATGGGGCTCATTGACTGCACAGGCTATTTTATGGAAATGGTGAACTTAGCCTTTAATGTCCAATAGGAAGCTGTGCATGGGGAGGGGGTCACACATAAGTCAAAAAGACAACATTTGCATGGTGTAAGGCTGCTTCACACAGATGTTTGTTTGTTTTTTTTTTTTGTTTTTTTTTACTATGCTAAAAATGCAGCAAAAAAAGTAATCCCTTTAAATACCATAGGACTTGTCACACCGCTGTGCGTGTGGTGTGCTCAGTAAAGTCCTGCTTGCTGCAGCTTTAGTGTGCTTTTCAAAAATGTAACAAAAATGCAGGTCCCTATTGAAATGAATAAAAAAACGCACCTTTGTTGCCTTTCTGGTGCACTTTTTGAGTCACATGTTCAAGTTTTACAGGTGAATGCTGGGTAATATGCATCCAGAAAACGTGACAAAACCCGTGTTTTTACCACATTTGTGTATTGGAGCAGTGTGAAAGAGCCGTAAAAGGCCATCTGAGCATCCCTTTGCTTCCACGCTTCTAGTTTATAGCATTAGGATAGAGAAAAGGTTCAGATTAAACGTTCCTACCTGATGTCTAATTGAAATTATTTTCTATCATCAGAAGTGAAATCCCCAGATGTACCAGAACTAGAAACAAAAGAAATTCATTCTCTACCTTCCTGGGAGCAGGACAATGTGTTTACTGAGCTGAACATCCCTCTGGGTATGTATGCTGCCTTTACATGTGTTTGCTCAATGATGAGACAGGGAATAGCATTTCTGTAAAATAGTAATGTACAATCAGTTCCACAATCATAGGAGTATTGATATAGCCCGTGTGCTGAAAAGAACAAGTTCACCCAAAATGTTTTCCCACATCAGAACCCAGTTTATATAGAATTGATGGCAAAGTAAACCTATGTCTCAGCACAGCTCCAACCAAAAGTGTTTTATTTGGTGAAGGATTAGGTTCTAATCTTTTCCCATAATGGGGAATGATTAGAACCTCTGTTTAGTTTTGTACCCATTTGGGAGACTCTCTCCAACAGGGACAGTGGCGGCAAAGAACATTATAGTGGTAGACTGGGGAAGGGTACGAACCCCTGTAATAGTTTTATTGCAGTCTGTGTCTTGGTTGTGGGTATCTCCTCACTCCCTATGTGATCATTAGGACAAGATGGATGGAGAATTCTCCCCAGTGGGAAAACATGTTCTAGTAAAAAAAATCCACTGTATTCAAAACCAAAAAAAAAAATTGTTTGGCTGGAGTTAGGCTTTAAAGGCAAGGTAGCATATTTTGCATTATTATTACAATGTTTACCCTAAAGCTGAACTCCAGGCGGATATAAAAGACAACGTAATGCAGCTCTGTATTCATTGTTACATCATCAGATATATTTTTCAAATTAACCTGAATTTGATATGGCATTGGGCTCTTGTAGTCCACTGTAGTCTGTACAGCAGAGCTCAGAAAGGGGGATAAAGAAGCACCACAAAGATCTAATCATTGTGTGCTGCAGTGCAAGGAGCATTGTGATGGGAGGAGAGAGCAGAGCACTGAGAGATGAGCTTATCAGTCTGCTGTTTCTCCTGTCCAGTCAGAGTGGGAATGAGAAAGGGATCTGTAAGTTAAATTGAAAAAGCAACATAAAAGATCAGGTCCCCTCCCATGATACATATGGTTGTGCTGTGGGGCAGGGCTGTGTAAATCTCAGGACTAGATGAACAGAAATTTTTTTTTTTTTTTTAATCAGGTAAAACAACTCCCATGTATGTAGTTTATCTATGTGTTTAGCTGTCTGGAGTTCAGCTTTGAAGACATTTTTGATTTGTCTGTCAAATTTTTGCATGTTTACATTTCAGTATGTTTTGTCATTGTATTAGAGAGCTGCAGATTAGCACCTAGAAGGAGTGTTTAGGAACAGAGTATCAAAATGATTAACAACTGTTATCAGCCACACAGGGAGAGCACTATAAGGCTCCATGCACACGGGGAGTTTTAATAACGCTGGTAGCGTTAGCTATTTAAAGTCACATAAAAAACGTGAGTTTTTCAGCGCTTTTGTAATAGTGTTTTGCCGCGTGTTTTCATTTTTAGCAGGTTTTTTTTACCAAAAAAAGTCTAAAAACGCTGATTTGCCGCATTTTTCAGCATTAGAGCATTTTTACAGCTAAAAAACTCTTTTAGAAACCAACTAGTCCTGGGTTTTTTTTCCAGCCAAAAAAGTTGATTACAGTCTATGTGTGCATGGACACATAGGATAACATGCTGGGGAGTTTACTGTCTGTAGAAAAAAATGTCAAAAGCCAAAAACAGCCTCTGTAAAAACGTCCAGTGTGCATAAGGGCTAAATGAGTCAACCTACTCATTCTATTGTGAGAAGTAACCCCCGGTTCACATATGTTTTGCACAGACATGAGAGCCCATTCATTTGAATGGACTGCCGTGCCCCGGGACACGCAGGGAAGAAGTCCCTGCACTTCTTTGGAAACTGCAGCCTGCACAGGAACCTTGGTTCCTAGTGCGGTTGCGATTTCCAGTGCAGGCAGCTTGCCATTAGAATTAATAGCAACCGCCACAGTGGTCCGCACTCTTCTGTGTGGGTGGTGCGGCTGCACGGATTTTTGTGCGGATCCATAGTGGCACCACCCGCACAGATGTGAACCTAGCCTAAAGCAAAGCCACTGTGCAGCACTGGAAAACAGGAGATCCAGGCTGTAATATGTAATAAGCAAATGTGGCTGCTTCCATGTGCCTCTATACACAAAGATTACACCTAGAAAAGTTTTTTTAACATGTTAACACGTGAAGAGAAGATTATTAGATCAAGTTAATCTTGTGTACATGTTTGTCTATCAACATTAAAAAGATTATGCATCCCTTTTTACACCTACACTAACCATTGTATTCATCAATGCAGGTATCACCAATGTGTCTTGTGCAGTGACACGTTTACTTGCAGTTTCCAGCAAGTTTATTTACATAATACATAAATGGTGAGAGAGATGAATGGTTCATGGAAAATACACCATATATACATTTAGCTTTCATAATAACACACAGCTGAATGCAAAAAAGCATCCTCCCCTCTCTATTTATTATAACCATCAAAATAGTACTGACAGTTTACATGGCTCTTCCCCATGAAGCTTACAATCTAAGGTCCCTATTTCACAAGCAAACATACACTCACACCTATACTAGGTTCAATTTATACAGAAGCCAATTTTCCTACCAGCTTGACTTTGGAGTGTGCGAGAAAACCGAACTACCTGGTGGAAACTCGCAGGCAGAAAGGGAGAACATGCAATCTGTATGCAGATAGTATCCTGGCTGGGATTTGAATCAAGGACCCCAGTGCTACAAGGCAGAAGTGCTAACCACAAAATACAGATCATGCAAACTTACAGCAGTGAAATGTGTTAAAACACACTGCAGCATGTATAAAGTGCACACAATGCAATTAAAATCCATTCACAATGTTAAATCATTAAAGAGTATTGGAGAAGCAATACCTGTAAGGTAATGATATTTTGTGCAGAGCAGGGAGAGCAATATTACCCTAAGGTTCCCCTCGCACCAAACCTCCCTGTAACCCCAACACTTATGTATATCTATCCCCTTAATTGCTCACTCACCTTTCTTGCAACTGGATCTTCTACAAGACCAACCTTTTCTGCTCTGATAGATTACAGCACCAAAGTCCCAGAGCTGAAAAATAATACATGGAGGCTATTGATTAGATTAAAACAATGTGACCAAATAGTAATATTATTAAATGTTAAAAATAATTTATCCTCTTTTGTTTTTTTCTAAGGTGTGGAATTTGTGGTTCCGAGAACAGGTTTCTACTGCAAACTATGTGGCCTTTTCTACACCAGTGAAGAAGCAGCAAAAACCTCTCACTGTCGAAGTCGGGTGCACTACAGGAACCTTCAGGTATTTATTCATGAATAACTTTTTAATTTATAGTATCTAAAGCCACCCTCCTGAACTACTAATGTCTGTGGTTGAAATCTGTGCGCTGAATTTTTCTGTAAATAAAAGGCAACACGTCAGTGCTGGAAATGTATTATCACTCTCCATGAATTACTGCCTTAGTGTAGGGAAAATGTTTTCAATGAACTGTTATTATAAAAAAATATTATATTCTAATAAGTGTATGTGATTAACACCTGTATTGATAACATTCAGTTTATGAATTCATTTTTATTTCCATGCCTTTATTTACATTTTTCTCAACATTCACATACAGGCCAAGCTGTTCAGCAACTGCGACAGCATTAGGGCCTGGAACAAATATAGTACTGCAGGGGGTGGTTGAACTATTTCAGCTATAGGTTTGTAACCTCCTGCAGCCCACATCAATCATAAGTGTGGCGGCAAAGAGAGTGGGCTTTAACACCCACACGCTGCACATGGGCAGTTGAGCTTTCTGTGCTCAAAGTGGGCTCACTGTGCCCTCCCAGCACAGTGACTGAGCTGTCAAAGAAAGCTCTCAGTCTGTACTAATGATTGGAAATCAGCGAGACTGGCTCCAGGTCATGTGACAGCCAATGACAGTGGTCAAGTGCTTGGCCTATCTTTCCCACCATCTGGGCATACAGTCCCTATTAAAAGAACACCGGGGCAAGCCAGGAATGGGTTAATAATTTATTTTAAAACTGCCATTTAATTTAGTTACATTTTGTCTTCTCTGGTTCCTTTGTTCTCCACTCTCATTGGCATAATAAAGAAAAATCTAAATAAAGCCTTCTGCCTTTATCATATACTTTATTTTGGGCCAAGTAAAGTCATCATTAGATCTCTGTGTTTCTCTATGTAATGTAGGCAGATCATGTGATGTTGAGCCTCCATGACTAAAAGAACTGGCAGGCTCTATCTGACTGGATGCAGCTTCTAAGAAAGAAGCTCACAGTGTGCAGTGAAACCTGAGTAGGCAGTTTCAGTACAGGAGAGGAGCCTGTACAACTGTGCAAGACTGAGCCTGGAGTTCAGCTTTAAAAAGGATTCAAATCATATGAATACAAGGTAAAATGATGAACGCATTCTCTGCTGTGTTTTAGTTTGTCCACAGCTTGGTCTACATGCAATTGTGTGTAAAATACAATTTCAGGAATTATGCAAAACATAAAAAGGAATTAATACATGGAATAGTGTCATCACATGCATTAACCACATACACTTATCCTTTTGACAACAGTGATCCTTCATAAGGTGTATGTTTCTGAGCGGAGCGCTGTACACAGCTCATTTTCAATGTGCCCTCTGGTAATTTCCCAGTTGAAAACATTGAGTGGTGCCAGTGACAAGCAGCTGGTGTGAAAGGAGCAGTGAATGAAAGCTGCAAATAGCTGCAACGTCAGCACGGGCACACCCGTCCACACAGCTCATGCACACTCTGCTTTTAAGGAGCAATATGTCTCTTGCTAAATCTCCACACAGTGTTCACGTCAAGATAACAGGACCATGCTGCTATTTTGGTTGTACTCTGCTCAGCTTTTTACAGATTAACCCTGAGCATATTGAGAATCTTGATAGATGGATCAAAAATTCTCAAGTTTCATAGCTCCCAACTGTCTTTTATTTGGAGGGACTATCTGTCCTTTGGACCCAAATCCATCTGCCCCTCTTTCCCCCTTAGTCGTCCTTCTTTTTGGCCTGATGTATAGACCTTTATAAAAATGTACTATTTAAAGTGTTTTAGTGCGCCGATCCTTCCGCAAGGACACACTGCTGCGATAAGGGACACGCACCCACATAACGGTCTCAATAGACATGAATGGGCTTGCCTGCACACAGATGCATGATGTGTGTGTGTGGTAGCACTGGACCAATAGAAGTGCAACTTGGTTCTGGTGGATACACAATGTAGTGAGTCCTTTTTCAAAGGAGCGAATACGCAATGAAGCTACAGTATAGATCTTGGGTTGGCAACCCGTTGAACACCATCTGTCAACCGCAGACAGGTAACAGGTAGATTGTGAAGAAATCTCTGCTTTGCTGACCCCGGCTTAGGTGCCATTCCTTCCCCTCCCCTGCCTGCGCCGCTCTCATCCTCATGACAGAGTGGAGGGCGGGAGGCAGCACAGCTCAGGACAGAGGACAGGAGTGAGAGCTGGCCAAGATAACTTTTCAAGTTAAACGGCAGGTGATTGCTTGCTAGGACATAGGGTCCTGGGGACCCGCATCTTTTCAGCACATTCCGCCCTCTGGTTACCCTTCCCCTGCTCCTGCAACCCCCGCTGACACGCTGGGTGCCTCAGGATGCTCCTCCGGCGCTATGTACTGGTGAGCAGAGAGGGAGAGGCATGCACATTCCTCCAGAGTGCTTCACAGAGCAAAATCACAGGGCTGCTTTTCCATTTCTAATACCTGTCTCTCTACAGGTGCTCCGAGCTCTTCCAACTGCCTTCCCACTAACTGCTGCTCCCCGCTGCCCATACACGGATATGGGGGGGGATAATATTGTAAAACAAATACAATTGTAAAAAATAATAAATATAGAAACTGACACATCCACGTCTCTACTTACACCGTCCACTTCTCTACTGACACAGTCCATTTTTAAGGTAGGCTATGTTTATATTTTTACAGTGACTTTTGGGGGTTTTTTTTAGATTTTTCTGTTTTCCTTACTATTTTGTTGGGCCTTGCTAGTAAATTTCTTTAAAAAAAAAAAAAAAAAAGATGGCGAGCCCCAGAGATCTTTGATCTCTTTCATGTAGTTCAGGTAGATCTCCAACTCTCTAAGGTTGCCTATCCCGGGTGTAGATGGACCTTGTTGTGGTTTCAAGCCGCTACTGCCGGCAACAAGAAGAACGCTCAGCAGATAGCAGACTCTGGGGTAGTTATTGAGGAGCGCCCAGTACAAAAGTTTATATCACTCAGAGGTATTTTTCAAATGTATATTGGTTAAGAGCGTCAAGTAAGGCCAACATTCTTCAGTGGAAAGGCCCCCTTTCTTCAGGGCTAGTATGCAGGAGAGCAATAAAGAGTGAAACGTACCATGCATGTGAATGCACAAACGCCAATGTGTCCCACGTGGGGGATGATAGCCCTTCGCATAGGTGTACGTATAGGTATGCCCATGTAAGTGAGGCCTAAAGGAAAAATAGTGGTGCAGAAAAGCACATGTGAGTTTAGGGCCTCATTCACTCTTTACGGATTACATGAGGGAAACCCACTGGGGGTTCCTGGCAATTAGCTGAATACAATGGGATGCTTCTTTGCTAACAGGCACCTGTCTTTGACTCTCAGCACTTGCCCAAGGCAAGCACCTACAACAGTGCAAAGGTATGGGAGGCTGACACATATCTCCCTCTGCATTGCTTTTGTTGCTGTTTACCTTGGGCCATCAGTCATCTCCTTGCAAGCTGCAGTGTCAGGCTGCTCTGTGTGTCAAGGTGGGGCACCCTGCCCCTGTATGACATGACATCACAGAATATGGGACAAAGTACTACATGTATTTTGTTCTATGGGAAACTCAAAAATGCCAAAAAAAAAAAATGATGTTTTAAAGGAATGTGCATGCAGTGGCAGTTCAGCTATCTACAGAGACCAGTCAGTGATCTTCTGCTGCTTCTTTTTCACTCGAATATAACAAAAACACAGTAAAGGAAAGATATCTAACAGATCTGGGAACTGGTGCATCTTTCATATTTCTCCACTGTATTGTAGCTAAGAGAAGAGGAATGGACTAAGATGTAGGGAAGAGAAGGACAACATAGAGGGCAATAAATATATTTTCTGACACAAATCTCCTGTTCCCTGACTGAAGACTAAAGATCTTTCTCTGATGTTTGTTCTGCTTCTTGAGCTGTTCACAACAGTGTGATATTAGCACAGAAAACTGTTATGTTGTGTGTTGTCATCATTTTCAAGAGCAGCCGTACATAGCCTGATTCCAACCCATTTCCATCATTACCTGCAGGCACTGGCTGACAGTAGGACATTAATGGGATTCTCTGGTGCAACCGCAAATTATTGTTACCACTGGAAGTATTTTTTCTTGAACACAATTTTTTGGAAGATCTTTGTGCATATATACATTTTCCTAACACACTTATTCCCAACAATAAAGTTTCCTTACCTTTTTGTCCCCACCCCCCTAGTGTAGTCCACCTTCCCGCTGACAGCTTTATTCTTACCTAGATCTTGATGCTAAGACCCGAAGCTATGTTTATGTCTCTCCACGAGCTTCCTCATCCTATGTTTGTGTGTGGATAGGCCTATCTTGTTGATGTGTACGGCTAATATCCACTTGCCTCCCTGTAACAGTAGATTTACTGTGCAGGGTGGCAGCTGCAGGCACAGCAATGTAAATAAGCATAGCAAGCCTGATTCTGAGTCTGGGCTTGTATACACGCGCGCCTGCTACTGCTGACCCGTGCTGCAGTTGGACACGATTTTGTCAGCAGGTCCAGGTCAGTGATTTATGGTCAGGGACCTGCTGATTGGCATTGTCCAATCACAGCACAGAGCCCCGTGTTTATAAACAACACAGGGTGTACACAGATCATCTATCTGGCTGTTTACAAGGAGAAAAAAGAGCCACATTGGTTAGTAAAAGCAGTATATATTACACACATTACTAGGCACTCAGTTAACCCTTTGGTTGCCCCTAGATATCAACTTCTTCCCAGCCAATGTCATTAGTACAGTGACCGTGTACACTATTGTATCATTATCGATGTACCTCCCAGCCAGCATCAGCTAGTGCCATATTGCCCAACACACTATCACAGTCCCACTATTAAGTCGCTGATCACCGCCACTACCAGTAAATTATCATAGCTGCTTAAATTCCAGTGAATATACCATAGATTGTAGACGCTCTAATTTTCACACAAAACTATTTAAATATACACTTATTGGGATTTTATTTACCAAAGACATGTAGCAGAATATATTTTGGCCTCAATTTTTAAAGAAAATGTTTTTTTTTTTTTATTGAATATGTTTTATAAACAGAAAGTGGAAAATATTAGTTTTTTTTCCAAAAATGTTGGTTTTTTTCATTTATATCATAAAAAATAAAAACTCAATGGTGATCAAATACCACCCAAAGAAAGCTCTATTTGTGTGACAAAAATGGTATAAATTTCATTTGGATACAGTGTTGCATGACCGCACAATTGCCAGTTAAAATAGCACAGTGCTGAATAGCAAAATATGCCCTAGTCTTGAAGGAGATAAAACCTTCCAGAGCTCAAGTGGATATTAAAGCGGAGTTGCACCCAAGTGTGGAAGCTCCGCTTATCTGCCCCCACTCCGCTGCCACATTTGGCACTTTTTGGGGGAGTGCCTGGGGGTACCTGTGCTCCCATTTCCAGCTTCAAAAGAGCCATAAGTCGTCCCCCCCCCCCTCTGCCCTCTGGGACACTTCACAGGTCCCAGAGGACTGCGGCCCATTTGCAAAGTGCAGCGAGCTTCACGCATGCACAGTAGGAAACTGGCTGTGAAACTGCAAGGCTTCACTGCCGGTTTCCCTTACTCAAGATGGTGGTGCCAGCACCTGACAGCTGGAAGAATCACCTCGGGGTAAGGACACCGCTAGATCCCTGGACAGGTAAGTGTCCTAATGTTAAAAGTCAGCAGCTACAGTATTTGTAGCTGCTGACATGTATTGTTATTTTGGCGGTGGGGCTGGGGGCTGGAACTCCGCTTTAATGTTTAACACATTTCACCAGTGACCTTAGACAAAATCAAGTACAGCTGCCTTTACAGATGTATTCTGTCTATATTGTCTTTCTGTAAGGTGGTGTATTAGAAGAAATGAGCATGGTAGGCTCAAGGGCTTAGGAAAGGGTAGGCATTCTTCCAAAACTCTGCACACAGATTGCAAACATTGATAGTTACACTTGTAAGGACACAGTGCCCAAGGACATTTGTGATAATATCCTTTTACAATGATTGTGTATCTGTGAGTATCACTGAACGTCATAACCTTTCAGAACACAACCAACACATCCTGAGCTAACCCTGAACCATCAGCATGTTTCATGTGTTAAACATTTTGTTTTCATGTTCTGCCAACTTGTAATCAGTTTGCCGCGTGTTATACTAATTAAGTAAAATGGTTCAGCTGCTCCTCACTGCGCTGGCATTTTAAATATTTCAATGACAAAATGTAGCAGGAAATTTAATTTTTATATGGTAAATGTCTTTATATATACATATATGCACTGGTCAGCCATAACTTTATGACCAGCCACCTAACATTGAGTAGATCCTCCTTTTGCTGCCAAAACAGCCCTGACCAGGGGCGGATTGACCATTTGGAAACTCGGGCGCTGCCCAAGGGCCCAGGGTCAGTAGGGGGCCCCATGAGATGCCCCTGGTACCTTTTTCATAGGCATTTTTGAGTTTGGGCAAGGACACGGGGGCCCCATGATCCCTATTGCCCAGGGGCCCCATGAGTTGTCAGTCCGCCCCTGGCCCTGACCTATTCCGGCATGGATTCTATTAGACCTCTGGAGGTATGCTATGGGGTCCGGCACCAAACCGTCAGTAGCAGATTCTTTTAAGTCTTGTAAGTTGTGAGGTGGGACCTCCATGGATTGGACTTTCTAGTACATCTCACAGAAGCTCTATTGGAATAAGATCTGGAGAATTTGAAGGCAAAGTTAACACCTCAAACTCATTGTTGTGTTCCTTAAATCATTCTTGAACCGTTTTTGCAGTGTGGCAGAGACCATTATCCTGCTGAAAGAGGCCACTGCCATCATGGAATACCGTTTCCATGAAGGGGTGTATTTGGCCACCGACAATGTTTAGGTAGGTGATACGTGTTAAGGGACATCCACTTGAATGGCAGGGCACAAGGTTATCCAACAGAAAGCCCAAAGCACCACACTGCCTCCTTCTTTCCTTCTTCCCATACTGCATTCTGCTGCCTTCTCTTCCAAAGGTGACACACACACACCTGTTTATCCACATGATGTAAAAGAAAATGTGATTCATCTAATCAGGCCATCATCTTACATTGCTCCGTGGTCCAGTTCTGACGGTCATGTGTCCATTGTAGATGCTTTTGATGGTGGACATGTATCAGCATGGGCACCCTGACTGGTCTGTGGCAACACAACCCCATACACAACAAACTGCAATTCACATTTTTTTCTGCCTTTAAAACATCAATTTCAGGGAGAGCATATTTACTTGCTGACAAATATATCACATGAAATTCAGGTGCCATCATAACGAGATAATGAATGTTATTGACTTAACCCAGTGTTTCTCAACTCCAGTCCTCATGGACCCCCAACAGGTCATGTTTTCAGGATTTCCATTATTTTGCACAGGTGATTTGATCAGTTTCACTGCCTTAGTAATTACCACAGCTGTTTCATCTGAGGGAAATCCTGAAAACATGACCTGTTGGGGGTCCATGAGGACTGGAGTTGAGAAACACTGACTTAACCCGCCAGTGGTCTTCCGGTTATAGCTGATGTGTGGTGTGTGTACATATACAGTGTGTGTGTGTACAGTTGTGTTCAAAATAATAGCAGTCAGACATCACTAACCTGATCAATCACTGTTTTTGGTAGAAATGATATTTCTACATGGCAAATAATTTACTAGCAGGTGTAGTAGAGTAATAGAAATGCAACAGACCCAACAGTCATGACATGCATGCTGCTGATTCTGTGTAATTGAATCACTAATTGAAAGGGGCATGTTCATAATAATAGCAGTGTGGAGTTCTATTAGTGAGGTCATTCATTCTTTGAAAAACAGGTGGCAATTATTGCTCTTATTTAAGGAAGGAAGGCAGCAAATGTTGTACATGCTGGTTACAGTGCATTTCTCTCTGAAATTCTGAGGAAAATGGGTCGTTCCAGACATTGTTCAGAAGAACAGCGTACCTTGATTAAAAAGTTGATTGGAGAGGGGAAAACATAAAGAAGTGCAGAAAATGATCGGCTGCTCAGCTAAAATGATCGCAAATGCTTTAAAATGGCAAGCAAAACCTGAAAGACGTGGAAGAAAGTGAAAAACTACCATTGGAATGGATAGAAGAATAGCCAAAATGGCGCGGACTCAGCCAACAATCAGCTCCAGGAAGATGAAAGAAGGTGTAAAGTTCCCTGTGAGGACTGTTACAATTAGAAGACGCCTATGTGAAGCCAAGCTATCTGCAAGAAGCCCCCGCAAAGTCCCACTGTTGAAAAAAAGACGTGCTGAAGAGGGTACAATTTGCCAAAGAGCACATTGACTGGCCTAAAGAGAAATGGCGCAACATTTTGTGGACTGATGAAAGTAAAATTGTTCTTTTTGGGTCTAGTGGCCGGAGACAGTTTGTCAGAGGACCCCCAAACACTGAATTCAAGCCACAGTACACTGTGAAGACAGTGAAGCATGGTGGTGCAAGCAATATGATATGGGGATGTTTCTCATACTACGGTGTTGGGCCTATTTATCGCATACCAGGGATCATGGATCAGTTTGAATACATCAGAATACTTGAAGAGGTCATGCTGCCTTATGCTGAAGAGGAAATGCCCTTGAAATGGGTGTTCCAACAAGATAACGACCCCAAACACACCAGTAAACGTGCAACATCTTGGTTCCAGACCAATAAGATTGACGTTATGGAGTGGCCAGCCCAATCCCCGGATCTTAATCCAATAGAAAACTTGTGGGGTGACATCAAAAATGCAGTTTCTGAGGCAAAACCAAGAAATAGAAAAGAACTGTGAAATGTAGTCCAATCATCCTGGGCTGGAATACCTGATCACAGGGGCCAGAAGTTGGGTGACTCCATGCAACACAGATGTACAGTAGTTCTCAGAAACAGTGCGACTACAACCAAATATTCATGAAGTCATTCAAAGGAAAGCAAAATCTTCAAACATTTTTCAGTTTATATAGTGAATGTTTGAGTTTGTAAAGAAAAATACAAACACTGCGATTTTTTTGAACAGTCTAATATTCACTTTTCTTCAATTTTTTAGAGGAACAACACAAATTTGATATATTTTTCTTCATGTTTTGATTTGGAATAGAATGTGTCGTGTTCCCCATTTGTGTGGATGGAAATAAAAGCTATTAAAAGGATTTTGAGCTTTATTCACGTTTTTCAACACACTGCTATTATTTTGAACACAACTGTATATATTCTCTATTAGTAAAAGAATATGTGTGTTGAACAGGATAAAATACCAATTTATCATTTTTTCTGGTATGAATGTTGAATACAGCATCCAGCAGTCTGGGAAAAGATATAAACCACACTGTACATTGGGGTTGATTTACTGCCAGCAAATAGATGGTGCACTTTGCAAGTGCAGTTGCGTTCATTTTCCTCAGAACTCAGTGAATGTGGTGAAGCTTCGAATACTCAATTAGGTGCAAGGAAAGTAGGAAAAAAACACTTTGCCCTGCACACAATTAAATGATGGAAATCAGCAGAGCTTCAGCTCATTCACTAAACTCTGTGGAAGATGAGTGCAACTGCACTTGCAAAGTGCAGTCTATTTTCCTTCAGCACATCAGCCCCCCAGTGCAGTAGTTTGTAATACATGCTGTGCTGTTACATTAATGACACTAAATGGAGATGGGCATGAATCCATTGGCAGTCAGGCGCAGTAGCAGTCAGGAGAAATGCAATGGTTCTGCTGTGTGGTTCTTTCTGCTGATCCCTGTCACTATTATGTTGTAGTGATGTGGGGTCCAGTGGATGGAACAACAAAAGGCATGGAGGGACCAGGCATCCAACACACCTGGAAGTGTCAGATGCTGAGGATTTTGAAGCCAATGTGGCGCTTGAGGACAGCAGAGATTGGCAAGAGATTAGAGACCATTTCCTTTAAAGTATTTAAGCTGACAGCAAGGTCTATGGGAAAAAATAGGAGCTTGGTATTAAACTTTGGGAGTGCTTTTATAAACTTTCTCAGAAATGTGAAGTTGGAACCTCCTAGGCTTCTTTTTTGTTGCCCCTAAATGTTCTCTAAGAAGCACATGGATATTATTTTGTCACTTGACCTTGCAGTTGAAAGCAGCAGAAACATTTCACATATAATACACACTCTGCTTGGCAAATAAGCACTTTAAATCAGCATTGCACGGTTATTTTGTAGGCGGTTTTGATCATTTATGGGAGTTGGCTCTTAATGTGCCAGGCGGTACAGTGATTGTTTTGAGTTGTTAAGACGCAAGGAATCAAGAGCCTGGCACCATTGATAGATATATGATACCAGTGGCAAAAAGCTTTGTGTATTCCCGCAGGCCCAGTCTGTAGTGATACACTTGGTTAATCGGAGATATCCCACCTTGTGAAATGTTGTTTCTCATTAAATCCATAAGCTCAGTGCTAGTGAGAGCGAAGACAGATGCTTTCACTTAAAGGGGTTTAAGTGGCTGACACTGGCTGGGCTTTCCCCCAGGACAAGATGTTACAAGACAGTTGGTGCACTTGTCATTTTTAATAGGTCTCTGTTTTGTGCTGTCATTATCCCCGGCTAAAATATGAGGCTCAGAGCTGCAGACCACAGCAGCGGCCAAAGTCTAAAATGAGCAGACATATATCATGGTGACTTCAGACGTTTTGGCCGTTTCCCTTTACACACTGGTGTGTCATTTCATAAGATATCAGACTCTTGTCACTACGTGTCATCTGGAAACGGCCTGTATCTAAAGCTTTTTCTGCCCCAGCCAAGCAAGCATTCCAAAACGGTTTTAAGCATATAATTAGATTATAGTGAAAATCTTAAAAGAGGACCAGGAAGTTCTAAAATATCTTATGTACTAATGCCATGCAAGGTATGATGTTTTCTGCTGAATGTTATTTGACTGAATGGCTATTTTTAGCTGGACTGACTCACAGCCAAGAAGCCAGCTGTTTCTATGGAAATCTTATGCCTAGATGAGATTTTCTCTCATTTCCTGTGTTAAGTAAGCCTTCCCCAATCTGCCCAAAATGAAAAAAATAAATAAATTGGATTGAACGCCATTTTAAACTTTTCATATAAAACTAGTTCAGAAGTTTTGCTTAAAGTAACTCTGTCCTCTGAAGGAAATATGGTGCCTGCTTATACAATGTATCGGCTAGAGCAGGGGTGGGCAAACTTTTTGACTTGAGGGCCGCAATGGGTTCATATATTGGACCCGGGGGCCGGACCAAGAGTAGATGAATGATGTGTATGTGTCATCCATAGTAAGTATAGTAATATTCCCCCATAGTAAGCATAGTAATTAATCCCCCATATAGTAATTCATCCCCCATAGTAATTCATCCCCCATATAGTAATTCATCCCCCATATAGTAATTTGTCCCCCATATAGTAATTCGTCCCCCATATAGTAATTCGTCCCCCATAGTAATTCATCCCCCATATAGCAATTTATCCCCCATATAGTAATTCATCCCCCATATAGTAATTCATCCCCCATATAGTAATTCATCCCCCATAGTAATTCATCCCCCACATATTAATTCATCCCCCATATTAATTCATCCCCCATATAGTAATTCATTCCCCATATAGTAAGTCCCCCATATAGTAGTTCATTCCCCATATAGTAAGTCCCCCATATAGTAATTCATTCCCCATATAGTAAGTCCCCCATATAGTAATTCATCCCCCACATAGTAATTCATCCCCCATATTAATTCATCCCCCATATTAATTCATCCCCCATATAGTAATTAATTCCCCATATAGTAAGTCCTCCATATAGTAATTCATTCCCCATATAGTAAGTCCCCCATATAGTAATTCATTCCCCATATAGTAAGTCCTCCATATAGTAATTCATTCCCCATATAGTAAGTCCTCCATATAGTAATTCATCCCCCATATAGTAATTCATTCCCCATATAGTAAGTCCTCCATATAGTAAGTCCCCCATATAGTAAGTCATTCCCCATATAGTAAGTCCTCCATATAGTAATTCATTCCCCATATAGTAAGTCCCCCATATAGTAATTCATCCCCCATATAGTAATTCATTCCCCATATAGTAAGTCCTCCATATAGTAAGTCATTCCCCATATAGTAAGTCCCCCATATAGTAAGTCCCCCATATAGTAAGTCATTCCCCATATAGTAAGTCCCCCATATAGTAAGTCATTCCCCATATAGTAAGTCCCCCATATAGTAAGTCATTCCCCATATAGTAAGTCCTCCATATAGTAATTCATTCCCCATATAGTAAGTCCTCCATATAGTAATTCATTCCCCATATAGTAATTCATTCCCCATATAGTAAGTCCTCCCTATAGTAATTCATCCCCCATATAGTAAGTCCCCCCTGTGTCAATTCACTTACCTTTCCTCCGCGCGTTCCTCTCGTATTCCCGCGCCGTTCTGGTCTTCAGGGCGGACTGTGAGAGGAGAAGAGCTCGTCACGCTGCCCCGCCTACATCCTGGCTGCCCCGCCTACATCCTGACAGCTGCAGAGTCCTGACGCCCGAGAGGAGGGAGGGGGCGGCCATCCGAGAGGGGGGGCGGCCATCCGAGAGGAGGGGAGGGGAGAGGACGAGAGGAGGGAGGGGAGCGGGCGCCCGGCACACAGGAGAGCCGCATCTACGTTTGTATAGAGCCGCGGCTTGCCGACCACTGGCCTTGCGGGAGCCTAGCTCCGCGGGCCGGATTAAAAGGTCCGCCGGGCCGTATACGGCCCGCGGGCCGTAGTTTGCCCATTGCTGGGCTAGAGGTTTGTGTTTACTTAACTAGGCGCATACTCTTCAGAAAGTCATACATTAGTATTTTCCTAAATGATGTGAGTTATTGCTTCTTCTCACTGTACAAGGTACTGCGATGGACGCTCTCTGTTTAAGGTGACCCATACCATTCTTCTTGCTATCCCATTTAACAGTCCCTGTGCATGAATACTTCTAGGCACTTTATTGCTCTCTCTCTCTCCTTTCACAGATTTCTGGATATCCTTGGAGAGCAGGTGTGAAAACTCAGACTTTGAAGATCAAGTTAGTTCTTAGGCCCCATGCCCTGGTCGTTTAGCCTTGAAGCATGAGGCTCCAGAGTTTAATGTAGGTGGAAGACACAGGTACTCCATTACATCAGCTGCGGCTGAATGGTGCACTTAATGCTACTAATATTTAGGGCAGTATGGGCCCAGGGAGCAATGCCAGAAATGCATGCAGTCTGCAAGCTGCCAGCAGGGCAGAACAGTGCACCTGTGCCTTCTGCCCACAACTAAACACCGGAGCCTCATGCACCAGGGCAGCCTTAGATAGATGGATGCCAGGATACAGTTAAATTGTTCCTGTTTCCTGACTTGCTGGGACTTTTAATTATTTTGTTTAGTCAAAAGGAGAGTTATATTAATCCAGGCAATGGGGAAAGGATGTATAAAAAGGAAGCTGGCAGTCCTCAAATTACATACATCCAACTTACATATGACTTATACTTACAAACGGAGGGAGACAACAGGAAGTGAGAGGAAATCTACCCCAAGGAAAGGAAATTTACTCCTGTAAGAGTTATAATGGGAAAAAGGTGTCTCCAATGAACCTTTATCACCAATCTTTGTTTCCATGACAAACCCAAATTGTCAAAATCCAATTGTCACAGGGACAGAAAGTGAAGTGAAAGCTTCTGAACAGGGGCACTGAGAGCAAAACTTCCAGGGGTGTTATTTATTCCCTATGCTATCCAAAATATATAAAAAATATTTTTTTTATGGAGATACACATAAAAAATGTACCTGTTCCAACTTACATACAAATTCAACTTAAGAACAAACCTACAGAACCGATCTTTTTTGTAACCTGGGGAATGCCTGTAAAAGTAATTTGAAGTGGAACTGTAATCAGAGTGTACATTCCTGGCTCATTTCCAGCGATCTGTAAGATGCTGAGGAAGGAGCCTGGTGCTCATCAATGTAATTCCAGTACACATACACTGGAGTAACACATCATCAGTGGCTGCCCAATGACAGAGCCAGCAGTGACAGGAGGCGCAAAGAAGTTGTATCTCTGAAGGAAGGTATTTCAGGAAAGTTGAGTCAGCCATGATGTTCGAGTAAGCTGTGCATAATTTCACATTTTGGCAAGCACCAGCCTGCCACAATAGAGGTAAAGCACAGATTAGGTTCATTTTTACACAGAGTTTTCACAGCTGCTATCAACAGAATGCTGGAGAGTTGAGATATGAATAAGGAAGCAACAAAGAGCCCACAGCAGAGTCTTTGCACAGGTATGGTAGATGGGATAGCAAGCAGAATGGCAAAATTATTTTGAGCTGCCAGCAAACACTCAGAAGCATTGCTTCAAAATTGTGTTATGCTTATTTTATGTAAAACTCTGGCTCCATTCTTAAAATTTCTCTACTGAAAGTCCTAAATTGTCAATGTCTTCAACCCCCCCATCCCCCAGGCTTTTTATCCTGGCAGCATTTATACACACTCACACACAACGCTCCTTCCCAGTAATCATTTCAGATACAGATCAGTGTAACACTTGCTATTCGCTTTGCTGATACAGAGGGAGGGAATAATGTTGAACATAATTTTCAATTACCTTTTATGTAGACAGATCTTTTGCATAGAGGTAAATGCAGTTATATCTAATGGCGCAAACCACGCTGTCTATATATATATATATATATATATATATATATATATATATATATATATATCCAGCAAAAGATACACGTGACCACGTAATAATAATGTTTGATGGTAAAAATATATATATACATAGTCACAGAAAATCTGTTTTCACTTTTTCTCCAGAGTTACTTGTCACGGTTGGCAGAAGTAGGTCCAGAAAAGAGTGAAGCAGAGAAGTTGGTTCCACAACAGGATGATGTGGGGATTGTTCCTCAGTTTGAGAAAAGCAGACCTTGAAGATGTGGAATGAACAAGATGAACAAGAGAATGGTGTGATATTCTCAGCGGAGGACATTACAGGTTGTGTGAAGACTGGAAGGGTTTTGGTAAAGGAGCCAGAGGGATGATAACCCAAGGAGTTAATCATTGCATACTTCAATGTGTTTAGAACAAACCTGGTGCACAGCCAAATCCGTGTACCCCAATGATCCCCCTTAAATTTAGTCATGAAGCCCTTCACTGGAGAACGACTTTGTGACCTGTAAAGGAGTTTTTCTGGCTTTCTAGCCAGCACTTGTATGTGAAGAGTGTCCTCAATAAGGTACATGTTTTAATGACCGACAAGCAGGATCAGTGCTCCTTTTCTGCGCACTTCTGATTATAATCCGATGATACAACCAATTCCTCAGTGACTTTTAACTGGGTAAATTTAGGGGAAGGTATCTTGCCAGATTGACAGGCATAGGATTGGTAAACTAGTCTGTACAGTGGGTGAGCTTTACTATAGTTGGAGGTCTGTGTGTGTAGGGTGGATATGGAGTGCTAAGATGAGCACCGATGTAACTGGATCTGTAAATGCACGCTGTGCCTCAATGGATCTTTTATAAAATGACTCAGGGATTTTATTGTTTTATTACAGAGTTTAGCTAAATTCAAATATATTATTACCTTATGACCAGTACCTCTGAGTACAAGTGCACTAGATGTGATGTAAAATTATGTGCAGATGTTCATAGTGTGTGTACATCTCCACTATTACTTATAAAAGGCCAGGACGGCTAATATTGTGGCCGTGTCTCTCTTCCCGGTTGATGGAGGCGAGCTCTATAGTCTCCCTGCAATATAACACATAGTCCTGGTGCAAGATAGAAATATGTATCACACATTTGGGGTTTTACATGTCAGAGACTCAGGTTTTCATAGCTGCTCTGTGTTACACCACTAACAATATTCTGACAGTGCTAGCAAAATTTTGTAGTCTCTTTTCTCTTTTATGTGCCAATTTTACTGCTGCAAAAACAGAAAAACACTGAAAAGGGGACTCTTTTCTTAGAAAAAAAAATTCAAAAATGTACAGCAGTCTGTTACAACCAGAATATAATAGTTTAGTACCAGGTTGCCTAGCAAGGAGAAATTGACATCCTATCAAACCTATGGAGAGAATTTTGTATGGCTTATCAGAACTGACCTGTTGATAAATTGCCTTCTTACTGGCTGGAAACCTTAGATGGCTGGATCAAATGGGGCACTTCTTACAAAGCTGTTGAAGCCAGGCCATACCTGCCAGTACATCCAGTTCCTTAGCAGCTGGACAGTCAATGATTGATCAGATCTGCCATGGATTACAGTGTGCATAAGCAGTTGTTACCATTTCTTAGGGGTCATATCTCAGTATGTTTCCCTAGCTTTAGTTTCATTCTGTCTGGCTTGGCAAATACAGGCTTTTCCTGGCATTACCATGAAGTACTGACTGTACTGGTCCTTATGTATATAGAATAGTATAAATTGCAACAAAATGTTATAATGTGAATTTTATTTTATTTTTTACTGCTTTAAATAACTGGTTCACTGGGATCTATATGTAAAATCTAAAACACAGAGTATTTATGGCATTTTTGTACTGTTACACCAGGAGCTTGCACTCATATTATATATGTTCTTGATGGAGAAAACAACTTTTTAATCCTCAGGAGAGAACTTCCTTTCACATTTTCGCTAAGGATTTTCCAGAGCCTCAGTAATTCCTCATCCCACAATCAAATGGCTCTTCCAGGAAAAGCCCTATCGAGGTAACCTTATCCTTGACAAAACTTAAAACCACCTATCTTAGCACATACAATTACATTTAAAGTGGTTATAAGCCCTCTCATATACCCAGTGAAGTGACTGGCCTCAGGTGGTGCACGGAGATTAAACAAATCTTCCTACATAAGTTGTATCTATTTACCTGCAGTCATATGTTCCCTGCACCCATTCAGAATTTACACAGGATCTCTCAGCACTGAAAAGCAGGGGGCGGAGAGTTGAAGTTATACTTAGTGGGGAGAGCTGATTGGAGGGAAGGGACACCCCCCCCCCCCTTCACATTACAAACAGGAACAAAGCTGAGGCTGTCAATCATGGGCTGTGCCCTCCCCGTCACCATTTTTCTGTTGACATCAGGAAAACTCATCAGAAGTGACTTTTGCTGATAGAGGAATGAGACAGTAGAGAGAAATGACACTTAGGGCTCTGGATTGAGACAGGTACACACTATAGAGGAATATGCTTTGCTCATATTTCATGTCTGGGCTTTACAACCAAGTTACAGAGCTGTATACATTTTCTAATGACCCCCTGTTATTTCCAGAGAAATGCAACTTGCAGATGCAGGCCAGATAAGGGCCTATGCACACCTGGTGCATTGCAGCAAAGCATGCGCGGTATTTGCAGTTACAAGAACCATGGAAAGTAAAGCAGTCCACGCTTATTTATGGATCTCTTACAGCTAATAAATCCAGCACCTCTGCACTTAAGCAAGTTTCTGAAGCCCTGATGAAGGGGGACGGCTTGATGACACTGAAATTCATTGAATTGTCCTTTCCCCAATGCTTTTTGGACTTTTTGGCAAATAATGTTTGTTTTAGGCTTTCCCTGTAGATAATCTGCCCATGTGAGCCATTGAAGGTTCACATTTCTCAACATGGAAGTTGAGATGGTAAATTTCATCTCTTGAAGTTTTCAGTAGTCTGTTTATAAGTCTCTCAAACAAGATCTTCCACCGTTTCTAAAGTGATCTGGGTGGTAGGCCAAGTCTGTTGTGGAAAAGGCCTCCAACAACAAATATTGACAACTCCAGAAATTATCAGAGGAACATCCTTAAAGCAATATTAAACCCAAAACCAAAAATCTAATATATTGCAGCTTACCAATTCTTTGATGTGGTGGCTGCATTAGTTTTCTTTTTTAGGATTTTTCTCTCTGTTTTCATCTGGAGATCTGATCAGTAACGCACCTCCTGTATTAGAGTTCCTACACTCACAGGGGACACCTTTTGGACAGCAGCATTGTCAGGCTGGGGGGAGGGGAATGTTTGGATGTACTAGCAGATACAATAACACACTGAAGCCAAACTTCAGCTAATGCTTTAAAAGCAGATACAGTAGTGTTTTCTTTTTTTTTTGGGATACAGGTTTTACATAGATGAATAAAAACTGATCATTGTAAGCACCCCTAAAAATGGTAAATGGTTTGTCTCAACCTTGTAACTGCTACATCCACAGAATAGCTTGTCCTGTTGACAAACAACAGACTTCCTGGCCAGATCACCAGGTGAAAATAAAGGGAAAAAAGCCTAGAAAAAAAACTAATGCAGCTTACTAATTCTTAGATGTAATGGCTGTAATATAATAAATGTTTGCTTTTGGGCGTAATACCACTTTAAGAAGCCCAATACACATATAGTTGAAACTGGTTGTGATTAAATCAAGTTTTTTTGTTTTTTTCTTTACTCAGAATGGAAACACTAGACAAATCAGCCATATATTTATACCCCATGAGATTCGATAGCTCAGGGTCTTCTGGGATGACTTTAAAAATAATCCCTCTTCATGTACTGAATGTTACAATAAAAACATTTAAATGCAGTGATACGATTTCACAAAATTAAGCAGAATTGTGCCTCAGACACCCAAAGACACAGCAGAGGAGAGTGCATGACTTCCTAATTTCCTTGTAAACACTAGAGGGCAGTGTGTTACTAAAAGATGTCACACCAATCAGGTGAAGAAAGGTAGTTTAGAAATCGTTGGTTTTTGGTGTCTCACAAATACTTCACTAAAATGTTAAAAGTTCTTTCATCTAGTAAATAAATATATTTGCTCAGGGCAAGGGCAAGCACCAAAGACTAATAAAATGAGAGAGGATTCAGACTCTTGTATGATTAGCCTTATGAAGTGTACCTGTCACTTGTTGACAAGGGAGTCGGTTATTTTTTTTGGCTGGCCTGGCATTGATATGTAAAAACCGATGACATCACTGTATAGACATGTCAATAGCTACCAGTAATGTGAATAAATATTAGCTCAGTGCATAAGACCAGCTGCTTCCACAGTGTATTTGTGACAGGTATGTTTAATTGCAATTCGCTGCTACAATGGGCAGAGTCTGGATCTTTACAATCTGATCTTTACAGGAACTAGGTAGGTCACAGATAAGCGTGCAGCTGACTACTGCAGTGTTCCTGTGGATAGCTATTCGGGAATGTTCTGTCCTCGGTTTATTGAGGCTTGCAATTGGTAAACGATACTTGAACTGGACCAGAGAAATTATTTATTGAAGCTTATAAAAATCATGTCTATTTAAATTATGGCTTATAAACATTTGAACATTGAAGTCTGTCACAAGTGTTCTTCACTTCTGTTTCATCACAAAGTATTTTAAATGGAGTTTGATAATGATTATTTTAATAAAGAGGATTTTCATGCATTTGGCTGGCCTGTTTATATTTATAATCTGATGTTTGCGGCAGTGCCATGGAAAAATGACCTTTACAAATGTGTTTGTGTACATGGGCCATGGCATGTGTGTATTTGTAAACATGCGCATGTTCTGTATTACCCCATCTGACAGGACCTCCCAGTATACCATTAATATTAATACCAATTATTAACTATACCATTAATCCATTTCCGTTTGGTACTGTGCTGGCTGTTCATATGACCGCAAGGAAAGAAGCAAGACTGGCCAGATACTACATGTTACACTTTTTTATGACTATGAACCACTGTGTTCTAAATCACATCCTGCCCATACTGTCCTTATGATACCCCATAAGGGTATTATTGTTATTATACAGTGTTTATATAGCGCCAAAAGGTTTGCTCAGCGCTGTACATTAAAGTGGGGGACAGAACATGACAATACAGTAACAATACAATACACGAGGGGTTCGAGGGCCCTGCTCTTTCGAGCTTACAATCTAGGAGGGAGGGGGTAGAGGTACAGGAGGAAGTGGCTGTGGGGGATGGAGTGGTAGGAGGAGTGGAGGAGAACGGCTGTTAGGTGAGGGAGGGGTAGGCTTCCCTGAAGAAATGGGTTTTCAGGGTGCGCCTGAAGGTGAGGAGGGTAGGTGACAGTCTGATGGATTGGGGTAGGGAGTTCCAGAGGATGGGGGAAGTCCTGGAGACGTCCTGCAGTCGGGCATGGGAGGAGGAGACCAGGGAACTAGAGAATAGGAGGTCTTTTGAGGAGCGAAGAGTACGGGTTGGGTGGTATTTGGGTATCAGGTCAGTGAGGTAGTTTGGGGCAGCGTTATGAATGGCTTTGTATGTCAGAGTTCGTAATTTGAATTTAATGCGTTGGGCAATCGGGATCCAGTGAAGGGATTGGCAGAAGGGGGTGGCAGAAGTGGAGCGGTTGGTAAGGTGGATGAGTCTAGCCACTGAGTTCAGGATAGACTGGAGCGGGGATAGCGTGTGCTGGGGTAGGCCGGTGAGAACGGAGTTGCAGTAGTCCAGGCGTGAGATAATAAGGGAGTGTACGAGTTGTTCAGTGGTGTCTGGGGTGAGGAACATACGTATCTTGGAGATGTTGCGGAGGTGGAGCCTGCATGACTTTGATAGTGATTGGACATGAGGTTGGAAGGAAAGGTTTGAGTCCAGGGTGACACCTAGGACTTTGGCGTGTTGGGTGGGATTGATGGTGGCGTTGTTAGTCGTGATGGAGAGGATTTGGGGGGGGGGGTACGGGCTGGGGGTAAAACTAGGAGCTCGGTTTTGGAAAGGTTTAACTTGAGGAAATGGAGCGACATCTCCAAGATATTATAGGTATTATAGGATGTCATTGGGACAGGAAGTAATGGGAAAATATCCCCAATAGGACAAATACCGCAATACCCAATAGAGGTATTAACCATTTACACACCACTAAAAGTGTTTTCTTTAAAACACTTCCCCCTCACTTCCTGTTCCATTACCTGGGCAGGAAATATCTCCCAATATGGAGAGCAGTAAGTACATCCAAAAAGCTATTTTCTTTCCCCACTCTATAGACAACTAAAAATGCCAAAGTTGGGCTTTGAAGCAGAACAGACATAGAACATATTGACCGGAGGTGACTGGTTGGGGCAAACAGACAATATGCATTTTAGTAGCAGTCCTAGAATCAGAAATTGGGGCAAAATTGTAAATAACTGGAGATCTAAAGAGCTCTGACACTAAAGAGGGACTTCAGTTTGTTCAGCTGCTGTCTTTTAAAAATCAGGTACCTATCAGTGCCTGGGGTCAACCTCTGTCTTCCTGCAGCCAGTTCTTCTTACTGCTGTGGGTCCCCGGCAACTACATCTTTGATATGGGAGCCGTCTGTGGCTTTCTGAGGAACCACAGCCAGCTCCCCATTGTGTACACACAGGTTCAACCTACTGCACAAGTAAATCAACCCCATTGCCTATTGCAGTGGCACATGTTGGCTCACTAGGCTGTCAATTACAAGGCCTGATCTGGCATTCTGTGCCTCAGACCACCCACCTCCATAATGTTCCAAAGGCCTACTTGATGTCACTGCTTTCCTCACAGTATCATCATGGGTCCCCACCAGTTGTGGACACCAGTGTTTGTGAAGAACTGTCCGCCTACCCTCTTCCTCCTACAGTCGAAGCAGGTATGCATTAATAGGACGAAACAAAAAATGTTGCACTGTCCCTGTAAATAACACGTAAAATATGGAAAACAAAAACTATGTTTATAAAAGCTCATAAAGTGAAAATTGTGCTGAAACACAAGTGTGATTAAATCCAATCCATAAACTAAAACAAATGTGATCCTTAGTTCAAGTGCTTCTTTCTTCCACCTCCTCAATACACAATACGCAGCCCACCAGAAGCTTAGACCCCATAGATAAAAGAGGTCTCAATGCACTTGATCTTGTAGGTAGAAACGAGGCAGCACAGCTGTAACCTTTTTCCCCCATGTATAGACTCCAGTAACATCAGGCCAGGCAATATGACACCATGAGGAAATAAACGGAGGTCTCCCTACTGTAGTAAAATGCTAATATTTTAATAAGAAGGTGAAGTGAGGAGCAGGGCCCTCCTATCCCTCTTGTATTGAAATGTACTGTTGCTGTATTGTCTCCCGTTATATTGTAAAGCGCTGAGCAAACTGTTGGCACTATATAAATCCTGTATAATAATAATAAGTACTCACAAAGCGCAGTTAAATAAAAGGCACATCAAATAAGCAGCACTTACTCCAGCGCCGAGAGAGCGCAGTGATGTCACCGCTAAGGCTTGGCCAATGTGTTTTGTCACAACTGATGTCCTCAAGGGGCACAGGCATGCGTGATGTAATGTATTATGAATGCAGGTGCAGGATTTTGAGCTAATCTGAGGTTTGAAAGTGCATTAATGAGGTTATTGTATATGAATATACAGTATGTTTTGTGTGTACACCAGTTAATATAATAATTAATGGGTTTAATAGCAATTCACCTATGAGTGCAAAAACTGAAAACTATACAACAACAGCATGTTAATATTCACTGGCACGCCATTTGTCTAATGCTTAATGTAAATTAACACTTATTGTGGAAAAGGTTTTTGACCTCTGATTAAGAATAATTTGCGTACAAAAATGGGTCATCGGCCACTTTATTAGGTACACTTATTCAACTGCTAATCAGCCAATCGCAGCAACTCTATGCATTTAGGCATCTAGTCGTGGTGAAGAAGACTTGCGGAAATTCAAACTGAGCATCAGAATGGTGAAGAAAGGGGATTTAAGTGACTTTGAACATGGTATGGTTGTTGGGGCCAGACGGTTCTGAGTATTTAAAAAACTGCTGATCTACTGGGATTTTCATGCACAACCATCTTTAGGGTTTACGGAGAGTGTTAAAAAAAGAGAAAATATCCAGTGAGCGGCAGTTGTCTGGACAAAAATGCCTTATTGAGGTCAGAGGGGAATGGGCAGACTGGTTGCTGAGACATTCAGATGGTAGGGTCAGAATTTGGAGAAAGCATGGATCCATCCTGCCTTGCATCATCAGTTCCGGCTGGTGGTGTAATGGTGTGGGGGATAGTTTCTTGGCACTAGCAAAGTGAAACTAAAGTGGTGAGTGTATATTATATAGGAAAGGAAATAAACACATGCAGTAAGGAAGTGAAAGATGCCGAGAAACTATTCATCTAAATTGTAAATCTGAGCCCTGATTTTACTACAAAACAAACAATGCTGTCACCGTTTTACAAGTAGAAAAATAAATTTACTGGCAGGATCAACAGGAAGAAAACCTATGTTACAGAGGCTATAAAAATGCTGTGTTAAAGCTATTGACAAACTAATATGTATATCATTTTTGATTTTGTCAGGAGTTTTAGTTTGAAGTGGAACTAAGGGAAAAACTTTTTTTATTCACTTTGGATAGAGTATAGGGGTTGGGGGGGGGGTTTAACCCCTGTCAGTTTTTTTTAATGCAATGCAATCTGTATCCCATGGAGAGACCTCCTTTCACTTCCTGTCCCATGGCCAAAACAGGAAGTGAGAGGAAATCCTTTACTCCCTTATTACTTTCCTGGAGACAACGGAAACTGGCATTTTTCTTTCTTTATAATAATGGCAAACAGAACAAATAGAAAGGGTAAATCTCTGTAACAGGGGCAGAGACCGCAATAAAAACCTGACAGGTGTTCTAATCCCTAGCCCCTCTATCCAAAATAATAGTTTTGCCTTTAGTTATATTTTCATTTACTATGTAAAAGGAACAATGTACAGTAGCCAACAACAATACCATCAAGGAGGGACAAGATGTCAAGCTGCTTAAGAAGAATGGGACCTGATCTTGTCTAGGGCAGAATTTCACATTCCAGCCCTCTCCACCATGCACATGCCTGAAGTGGAAAATTGGCAGGCGAACATTCTCAGCTGTCAGCAGCTGAATCTGAGAGAATGGGCCCTTCACCCAGAGATTTGTCTGCAGTGGGGGATGCCGGATATGGATCCCCTGGTGTCTAGATTCAACAACAAACTAGACAGGTTTGTGTCACAAACCAGGGATACTCAGATATTTGTAGTAGATGACCTGGTGACTCCTTGTGATCAATTTTCCCTGATCTGTGCTTTCCCTCCACTGCAACTTCTTTGTTGGGCAGAATACAGGTGGAGGACATTCTGGTAACTCTAATAGTACCTGCTTGGCCAAGAAGAATGTGATATGCAGACATCATATATCTGTTGGCAGATGAGCCATGGGCACTTCCAGATTGGCCAGATTTGCGGACACAGGGTCCAATCTTACATCCTGCTATACAGTCCCTGGCTTTGACGGCATGACTGTTGAAGCCCAGGTCCTGAAGGATAGGGGTGTTTCTGACTCTGTAATCCCTACCTTACTCAAGACTCCGGGAATGTGTACCACTGCATATGGAAAGCCTTTTTCACCTGATAAGAGGCTTATAAATTTCATCCCTGACAGTATTTCATGGGACGCATTTTGCTATTTCTCCAGACTGGTGTTTAGAGGTCTCTGGCTTTATGTACCACCAAGGGATAGACCTTGGCCTTGGCTAATCTATTTCAGAGAACTATTGTGTCTCCTTGGGACCTTAACTTGGTCTTGTCTGTTTTGTAGACCCTCTATACCTCTCTGAGAGATTCCCCTATTTCTTGTCTCACGTAAGGTTGTCTTCTACCTTGTTTCACAGGGTCTTGAAGTTGGCTGTGCTTTTCTGCAAACAGTCTTTTCTGATTCTTCCCCAGGATAGGTTGGTGTTGAAATCTTGGTCCTCTTTCCTACCTAAGGTGGTTTACTTGTTCCATCGGAACATTGTGTTGCCATATTTTTGTCCTAATCCTTTGTAACCTAAGGAGAAGCTACTTCACGCTTTGGATGTTGTTTGATCTGTCGAATTTATCTGAAGGCTTCATTTCAACAGTCAAATTCCCTGGTGTTCTGCTTGAAGGTCTTTACAAGGGTCGGGCTGCTTTTTGATCCAGTATTTCCAGGTGTATTCTTCAGTTCATTTCTCAAGGACATGGTATCAAAGGCAGGGTTCCTCCTTTTTCAAGTCAAGACCCATACCAGCAGTGTCAGTGCTTTTTGAACAATTGATCATCAACCTTGTACTGTTTAAGTCAGTAAATGTGAAGAGAAGACTAGATAGCAGCCTAAGGACTCGTTCACACTTGACTGTATTTCTAACTCTTGCCAAACACCCCTATAGCGTCTGACAAGCATTAGACAGGCGTTTGTGAAGCGTTTTTACCGCTCCGCAAATGCTCCCAAAACACCCTATGCGCGGTTTTGAGGCAGTTGATAGGCGTTTGCCAAGCGTTAAAACCGCACCACAAACTCCTATAATGAAGTTTGAATGGTATTAACGCTCCGCAAACGCCTCGCAACCGCACCGCAAACGCCGGCCAGGTGTGTGGCACTATGGGAGGCTTCAACTCTTCCTGACTGGACCAGAGGCGTCAGTTTTGCCGCAACGCTAACGCTTCTGTGTGAACAGCAATGTGTGCTGCCATGTGCAGAATTTTCAGAGTCATTTGTGAAGCGTTAAAAACGTTTCCCAAACGCCTGTCTAACGCCTGCTGACAAAGCTAGTGTGAACGTAGCCTTACAAAGTTCCACCAGGTTCATGTCTCTGTAGATGTCTCCCTTCTTGTCTGTTCCTTATTGTTTGCTACAAAACTAACGTTTAGCTGGGTTGGGAGGGGTAAGGCCTGGCTGGGTTTCCTGCCTTTTTTTGGCCAATATTCACTTGAAGGTGGCATCATAACCCAAATAGTCATGAACATGAAGTCCTCTGTGTCCTGTGACGTGCTCAGAAGAAAAAAAAAATGAATTTACTGGTAAACCATAAAACTTAATTTGACAGTTATCTCTGGATAAGGTGTCGCTGAGATTTGCAAGGCCTCCTTGTTCTGGTGACAATGGTCAAGTTTTGACTTTCACTTTTCTTGCCAGTAGGCACACAGATGCCAATGAAAAGGTGACAGGGGTTCCAATTGTTCACACCATCCAAAAGGGAAAGAAAATAGTTTTTTTTTTCTGGAGTTCCACTTTAAAGAATAAGTGCACTTTCAAGGGTAATTCTTTTTTATTTGTCCCTGCGTCCTGATTTAAACAAACAATCACAAGTGGGTAACTGTTACCTGTTACCAATTTTCAGACATCAGGACCTCCAGCCTTAAAGCTCTCTGTTTACATCTTCTCCTTCTTATGCAGCAGCTGCTCTCGGAAACCACTAGAGAGAGCCGAAGGAAAAAATAGGCGATGTCAGACCATCATCTTTTCAGCTCCCTCTAGTAGTGACGCAAACCAGCTGCTGGAGGTCTAAAAGATGAAAGGTCCCTATTTCCACAACCCTGACTTTTTTAAGCAGGCCTTGGAGAGATGTAGGACTAAAGAATAGCCAGTGGGTGTACAATTAACACTTTCATGTGCAAGAGATAACGAAGTCTTGTAAAAATTAGAAACTCTTATCACTCTCAGAAACATCCAAATATGCTGGCTAATTTTTGTAATAACTCAATATTTCTTCTTTTATCCTCTACAGAGATAAGTGCAGTTTCCACACTATGGTGTCCGTTTATGAAACTGAGATCAGCGGCGATCCTGGGGATTGTTGCTAATCTCAGTACATTGGTGCTGGGGAGGACTGAACATTTGGAAACTCGGCACTGCCCGAGGGCCCAGGGTCAGTAGGGGGCCCCATGAGATGCCCCTGGTACCTTTTTCATGGGCTTTTTTGAGTTTGGGCAAGGACACGGGCCCCATGATCCCCTATTGCCCGGAGGCTCCATGAGTTGTCAGTCTGCCCCTGCACTGGTGGTTTATGAAACAGAGATGATCAGCGGAGAACATGTCAGCACAGAGAATCTGCCACTAACAGAAACAGACAGTTTATGAAGGAGCGCGATGTCAGCCTTCACTGGTGATCTGTGTGAAAATTCTCCCTCCCAGATTCTCCAGCCCAGAGCTGGAGTATCGGACAGAGAAAAGTAAATCCCGGGAGAACTGAGGTGGAAGGAGGAAGATCATTAACTGCCTTCTTCCTCAATCAAAGCCCCCAAGACAGTGGAAAAGCCCCCTGCCTTTCACAACTCCCGATGGGGTATAGCAAGTTATAAACACAATGTGTGTGTGTGTGTATGCAGTGTAGTGAGGTACTGAGTGGTCTCCTCTGAAAGAGCCGCCAAACGAAGCAGCGGCAATTTACTGCTGCTTAATAAAATGTGTATTTGACTGATCTCTTACTGTAATCTCGCCATATCATGTGAGATTACAGTAACAACATCCATTTTCCAGAGTTCAAAGTGTTTGCAGAACGCTTCACTCCTCATTAGGAGATGCGATCTATACGGCTTCATATACAGGCACTCGGAGGAGAGCTGTCTCCTCCGAGAATGCCAGAGAACTGAGCAGCGGTCATTTATCGCTGCTTGATAAACTGACACCTATGTGTGCACCGCATTCTTTCACTGGGCAGGCTAGGGAAGTAAAAGTTGCACTCGGCCCCTGCAATCCATTATTCCAACAAGGACAGACACATCTGCTGTAATTCACCATTCTCCATAGATCTGCCTGTGCTAAATTGCTCATATTTTTATCCAGATCAGTTTCTATCGGTAACAAACCCTTATTCACTCTTTACAATGTGCTTGCAATATCTCAGGTCATTTGCAGATCTCCATGAAAGCAACTGTCTCCACCTGCTTAACTCCTCTCCCTAAATTCTAATTTTCTATCAATTGAAAAAGATATGAGGGGAGCAGCAGTCCTTCATTTATGACATACAATTTGTTTGATATAACAAAGCCTAAAAAACAGTCTGTTATGTTGATTCCCCAGGTGCCTGTGGTTTACCACACAAGAAAAAAGAGGGGTACACACAAGGTGATGGCCTTTGATATGTTGAGATGCAAAACAGGGCCCCACCCATAAGATAAGTACAGGATACATATCAGTTCAAGGTATGGCTATTTCTCCTGCTCATTATGTGGTATTGTTTTATTATCTTTTTGTGAATACTCAGCATCGAGTGAAGTACTGCTACATTCATCTGTACGGTCACTTTTCTTAAAGAATTGTACAAAAAATACATTTTGTTTGATTACTTTTACCTTTGCTGAAATAAAGCTAAAACGAGTAATGGGGTTCTCAGCAAAATAATACATGAATGGCTCTGGTTGATTGTTATTCTGCTCAGTGACAGAATGCTGACACAGAAAAGCATGCTGATAAAGACCAGGAACTCTAATCTCCAATCCACATGGCTGATTAAACCGTGGAGCAATAACAAGGGCTGGAGTTTGGACTTTCTACATTCAACATTGCTCCTTCTCAATAACAGGATCTGCCATTTACCACTAAGAAAGCAGCTGATTTTTGATAAGTGTAGCAGAGGAAAGTGGAGGAGTTACCACAGTCAGGACTGGAATTTCCAGAAAATGAACAAGCATCATTGTCAGAGAGTGCTTATGGGCCATTCTCAACCCAGCAAAAGATCTTTTCTTAAAGTCCACCTGATCCCATATTCTTATGGACATTAAAGGCATAGTTCACCTTTTGTTACAATTTATATGTTACACCTATATTCAGGGTGTAACATTATTATTATACAGTATTTATAAAGCGCCAATAGTTCGCTCAGCGCTGTACATTACAGAGGGGGACAGAACATGTGACAGAACAATACCAATACAATGCAAAACATGAGGGGATAGAGGGCCCTGCTCTTTCGAGCTTACAATCTAGGACATGTAATGAAAGGACCAGCACCCGCACCCCCCGATCCTGCATTGTGACAGCTAGCGGGGGATCTTCTCCCCCCAGTACCTGTTACAATCTGGGAAAAAAAAATGCAGCCATGTGGGGCTCCGCTCGCTCAGCCACATCATTCATTCAGAGTGTTCTGTGAATGGGAAAACTACAAGTCCTGAAACCCTTTGCGGCTGTCGGCTTGTAGTTATCAATGAACTACCACGGCGCTATTGAGCGCTCTGGTAGTTCATTGTTCCTGACAGTGTGGGGTTTATTTACTAAAGCTGGAGAGTCCAAAATCAGACTCCCTTCTGCATAGAAACCAATCAGCTTCCAGGTTTCATTGCCAAAGCTTCATTGAACAAGCTGAGGTTAGAAGCTGATTGGTTTCTATGCAGAAGGGAGTCTGATTTTGGACTCTCCAGCTTTAGTAAATAAACCCCTGTGTATCTGCTTGCCCGTACGAGGTATGAGCAGACAGATACACTGCAATTCTGCAAGAGTCCTGCATGACATGGTCTGCTGCGATAGGCTGATGTGCAATGCTTTACAGGCTTCAGCGAGTGCAATGCTTTACAGGCTTCAAATAAAAATAATAATAAATGCAAAAAGACGTGCATTTATTATTATTTTTAAAAGGTTAACTTATAATTTAAACTATTTACATATTCTTAACGAGCAGTAAAATGGATTTAAAACAAGTCATCTCTAACCTCTCTAGCTGCTTTGAAAGTGAAGTAATTCATTCTCTAAGATCCTCAAAGGTCACAGCACTCCAAAGTAGGTTTTTAAATCTGACCTCCAGCTTTGCACAGTTGTACCGGCTCATCTCCTGGACTGGAATTGCTTACTTTGATTTCACTATTACCTTTTGTATCACTTAACTGCGCAAACTGTTGGCGCTATATAAATCCTGTATTATAATAATAATAATATGACTGCACACTGTGAGCTTCTCACTATGTGCATCAGTCAAGACCTGCCAAAATCTGTTCCCCAGAGAAAAAAAAAAAAAGTTAAGGTATCAATGAAGGTGTTTTGAACACTGAAAATTAGTCTTTCTTTCTATAATGCTTTTAGATACAGAAGAAAATGAGGGCTTGTTTTAAAGTGCTTTTACTGCTTGTTTAGAATGTGTAAATACTTTAGAGTGCATGTTCTGGGCACAGGTTTAAGCACTATCTCCCAGAGTGCACCACAGTTACATCAGCTTACGATTTAATTGCACTACACAAATAATACCTGCTTTTAATCTCGAAGTACTAACTGATTTACATACTTGGCCTGACTGTTCCTCCTTTGGAAAAATACAGATAGAGAACAAAATAAAAACAAGAATTCCTTAAACCCTCTACATGAGCAGAGCCGATGCTTTAAAAGGGCTCTAATGCCTTCAGTTGGAAGGCGGGGCTCCCAATCTTTCAGCACAGTGTACCCAGCTTCCAATCGTCAGCATGTGACCATGAGCTATCCATGACAGCTTGGTCACAGTTCTGGGGGTGCCTCCGGAGCATGCCCCAGCGCTACACTGCAATACATATATTTGGTTGTGGGGCATAAAGGCCCAACCTGTCACTGTATATATGCACACAGCAGTCGGAAAAGGGATTAAAGTGTTTGTTAACCCGAAGCTTCTCTTTTTTGGTCTATGAAATATACCATCAAAGTGTTTTGATATACTAGTTTTATTAGGTCATAAAAAGACCTTCCTGTGTTCCCTGCTTGTACTGGCTGTTATCAATTACAATGCTTTCAGCTCTCTGTGAGAACTACAGAACCTTGTCTGTATGTTACTGAGATCAGGAGAGGGCTGGTTTCTGCAGTCCAATCTGGTTTCTGCTTTTGTGATACAGAAGGGTGAGTGACTGTGTCACCCTAGGACAGGAAATGTGATACTGGCAGGATCACCAGATGAAAACAAAAGGAAAAAAAGGCTTGAAAGAAGTAAACTAATGCAGCTAGCACATCTAGGGACTAGTAGCTACAATATACTAATGGTTTGGTATTCACAGTAAAATCTTTTTCTTGTAGTGCATTGAGGGACACTGGGGTTGACTGGACACTGGCAAACAAAAAAAAATGGTATCCAGCCCAGGTTAACCCCCCTTCTACTACCAGCATGCCTCAGTTTCATAGCAAAGTAGTACAAACACAGATGGTTGGGACCTTAATGGACTCCAAGGAAAGTATTTTTTTACAGTGAGTTAAAAAATTCTATTTTCTTTCAAAAGCAGTCCAGCTGAGGGGTGGGCAACAACAAAACACTAACAAGTCTATTACATTCCACCAAACTGGATAATGCAGCTCAAACGTTGCCTGAAGGGCCTAATGCCCTTTTCCCATGGGGTGGAATCTGATTGAGATCCGTTTGCTCAACAGGGGATCTGTCCGCTACTCCCCCACTGAGCAAAGTGCTGTGAGCAGATGACAGGTCTGTGTCTGCTCTGCTTAAGCAGAGAGAACATGAACACAGTCCGCTCTGCTCCAGGGGCAGTCAGATATAAACAGACTGGCTGTTTGTTTACACCCAACTGCCCGCCGATCCAATTCACCTAGACAAAGGGGAACGGATCCCCTTCTATTTGTTTTTGTTGGATTGGATTGGATTGGAGGTAGGCGGGTGTAAACAAACACCAATCTAGAGCAGAATGGAAAGTCCAATTGGGTCTGCCTAAAAAAACAGGCAGGTGGATTCGATCAGACTGCTCGTGTGAAAGGGGCCTTACTCTTGAAGCTGGCAAAAGATGAGGCCTGAACATTCACCTGGTAGAATTTGGAAAACATGTGAACAGAAGACCAGGTTTCACACTTGCAAATCTTGGAAACAGTGACCTTAAGTCTTGTAAGCCCAAGGGGCACAAATCTAGTAGTGTGCCTTGTCCAGAAAGGGTGAGACCCAATAATTGAGACCATAGGATTGGCAACTGATCTGCTGGATTCACTGAGAAATGGTGGAATAAAAATCTTGTGCACCTATAGGGGGATCATGCGGAATGACAAAAAGGAGGGTCACTCTTTCTGAAGGAAGCAGTAGCAAAGATAGACGCTCACAGCCTGAGCCACTTGCAGACAATGGAGGGACACTAGAAAAAAAAACAGAGGCATTCTGGTAGTAGAAGGCATTATCCTGGGCTGGTTTACAATTTTTTGCTTGTGAAACCAATTTGCTGTGCTAATAATAAGTGACGAATATGAAAGATCACAAATGCATACATATAAAACCCAATACATAAATAGTGAAAATAATAGCCCCAAAAAAGTAGTCCAAAATTAGTAAATAATACTATGAAACATCGGGCAACCCAGAATACAGATGTGATGAAACGCGTAGGACAGAGCTATCACTTGTGACGTCACCACGCACGCTACAACCAGGAAGTGACCAGTTAGAATCCTGGGACTGTAGCTTTTATGCTTATAAGTGTGAGTGGCTAGTACTTTTAAATAAATGTTGTTATATAGTTTACACTGTGTTGGAGTTCCTGGTTCTCTTTGTATATTATGGCTGAATATCCTGCTTAATGGCATGAGGTGTTCCGGTGACCATATTTGGAGACCTGGAGGCAGCTCATGTTCCCCAACAGATGACGCATCAATATGCAAGCTTAGGTCACTCTTTTTTTGCATAAACAGTCCACTTGCTCGAGTAAGAGTCCTTTATATTCAAGATGGTGGGACACTTTGGGGTTTGGAGCATCTAGCTATGAAGATCTTTTACAGTATTATTTCCTAATTTTGGACTACTTTTTGGGACTATTATTTTCACAAATTACGTATTGGGTTTTACATTTATGCATTTGTGTCATTTCATATTTGTCACTCATTATTAGCGAGGCAATTTGGTTTCACATTTTGGTACACAATTAATACAATAGTTTTGCCAGCTGCTGTTTTTGTTATGGTCTTAATTTTTTTTCCCAAGCCTCCTGTAGGTGGCAGTATACCCCAACAGCTATTGACTTCATGGGCCCGATATATACTAAAACTGAAGAGTATAAAATCTGGTGCAGCTGTGCATGGTAACCAATCGGCTTCAAACTTCAGCTTGTTCAATTAGCTTTGACCAAAAAAAAAAAACCTGGAAGCCGATTGGTTTCTATGCAAAGCTGCACCAGATTTTGCACTCTTGCGTTTTAGTAAATCAACCCCCGTGTCCTTCAATGAAATAACATTTTATTTTTGGGTTTAGATATGCTTTATTACATAAAGCCTAAACTTCTTATTTTTAATACTGGATAAAGTAGGGGATGGTAAAACCTTCAGTTTTTTTGCCACCTGTGTCCCATTGGTGGGGTATCTTTCACTTCCTATTCCATAGACGCGTCAAGAAGTGAGAGGAAATCTCCCCATAATGAGGTAAATTCCCGCTTACACAGTTGTTACAGGAATAATTGTTCTGAAAGATTTCCCCTCAATTTATCTTCCAGTGACAAAACATTTTGGAGTTTCCCTTGCTTTCAGGCCCAGTGACAATGGTCACCAAGACAGATAGAAAGGAGAATCTCCCCAGTGGGGAATGTTGGCAGTAATAAAAACTCCTACAGTTGTTCTACATCCTCCCTACTCCATCCATCCCACTTATGGGAGCCGATGTATTAGAACTCAGAATAAAATTGTTTATTACAATCTTGTCAACTGGTTCCCTTTTTTAGTCTTCCACACCCTGATGATATGACCTATGTACACTGACCTGTACATTGTAAAAAACATTCTTGTTTGTTTGTCTCACAGATCTTGTTTATTGTCTAAATCCAACAGTACGATAATAACTGTAAAAAATAAAATAAAAATCAACATGCTGCAAATGAGTTGCACTTAATACAGGCCTAGGCTTAATCATGTTTAAAGATGAATTCCATGCTCTAAAACCTTCATATAAATTTATTCCCGAATAGCCACAAAGTATATAAATCCACTTTGTATGCAACAAATGCCTTTGAAAACTCTGATATTATATTGTAAAAGTAGCAGTGACATCATCAAAGCTATCCCCCTCCCCCCCCAAAAAAAAAAAAAAAATCAAAATAAGATTCCCTATGGGCTCGTTCACACTTGACTAATTTCTAACTCTTGCTAAACTCCCCTTTGACAGGCATTAGAGGAGTTTTTAATGCTCCTCAAACGCCCTATGCGCGTTTTTGTTGGCGTTTGATAGGCATTGCCAAGTGTTAAAACCGCACCACAAACACCTATAATGAAGTTTAATGGTATTAACGCTCTGCAAACGCCTCGCAAATGCCTGCCATGCGTTTGAGGAGCGTCACCATACCTGCCATACAGGTGAAACTCGAAAAATTAGAATATCGTGCAAAAGTTCATTTATTTCAGTAATGCAACTTAAAAGGTGAAACTAATATATGAGATAGACTCATTACATGCAAAGCAAGATAGTTCAAGCCGTGATTTGTCATAATTGTGATGATTATGGCTTACAGCTCATGAAAACCCCAAATCCACAATCTCAGAAAATGAGAATATTACATGCAATCAATAAAACAAGGATTGTACATAGAACAATATCGGACCTCTGAAAAGTAGAAGCATGCATATGTACTCTGTACTTGGTTTGGGCCCCTTTTGCAGCAATTACTGCCTCCTAGATTGTAAGCTCGAAAGAGCAGGGCCCTCGATCCCCTCATGTTTTGCATTGTATTGTTCTGTCACATGTTCTGTTCCCCTCTGTAATGTACAGCGCTGAGCGAACTATTGGCGCTTTATAAATACTGTATAATAATAATAATGTGGCATGGAAGCTATCAGCCTGTGGCACTGCTGAGGTGTTATGGAAGACCAGGATGCTTCAATAGCGGCCTTCAGCTCTTCTGCATTGTTCGGTCTCATGTCCCTCATCTTTCTCATGGCAATGCCCCATAGATTCTCTATGGGGTTCAGGTCAGGCGAGTTTGCTGGCCAATCAAGCACAGTAATCCCACGGTCATTGAACCAGGTTTTGGTGCTTTTGGCAGTGTGGGCAGGTGCCAAGTCCTGCTGGAAAATGAAGTCAGTATCCCCATAAAGCTCATCTGTGGAAGGAAGCATGAAGTGCTCCAAAATCTCCTGGTAGACGGCTGCGTTGACCCTGGACTTAATAAAGCACAGTGGACCAACACCAGCAGATGACATGGCTCCCCAAATCAACACAGACTGTGGAAACTTCACACTGGACTTCAAGCATCTTGCAGTGTGTGGCTCTCCATTCTTCCTCCATACTCTGGGTCCTTGGTTTCCAAATGAGATACAAAAGTTGATCTCATCAGAAAAGAGGACTTTGGACCACTGAGCAACAGACCAGGTCTGTTTTTCTTTAGCCCAGGTAAGACACTTCTGACGTTGTTTGTTGTTCAGGAGTGGCTTGACAAGAGGAATACAACATTTGAAGCCCATGTCCAGGATCCGTCTGTGTGTGGTGGCTCTTGATGCACTGACTCCAGCCTCAGTCCACTCCTTGTGAAAGTTCCCAACATTTTTGAATGTCCTTTTCCTGACAATCCTCTCCAGGCTGCGGTCATCCCTGCTGCTTTTGCACCTTTTTCTTCCACACTTTTCCTTTCCACATAACTTTCTATTAATGTGCTTTGATACAGCACTTTGGGAACATCCAACTTCTTTTGCAATTACCTTTTGAGGCTTTCCCTCCTTATGGAGGGTGTCAATGATGGTTTTCTGCACAACTGTCAGGTCAGCAGTCTTTCCCATGATTGTGATTCCTACTGAACCAGACTGAGAGAACATTTAAAGGCTCAGGAACCCTTTGCAGGTGTTATGGCTTAATTAGCTGATTAGAGTGGGACACTTTGAGCCGAGAATATTGCACCTTTTCACAATATTCTCATTTTCTGGGATTGTGGATTTGGGGTTTTCATGAGCTGCAAGCCATAATCATCACAATTATGACAAATCACGGCTTGAACTATCTTGCTTTGAATGTAATGAGTCTATCTCATATATTAGTTTCACCTTTTAAGTTGCATTACTGAAATAAATGAACTTTTGCACAATATTCAAATTTTTTGAGTTTCACCTGTATGTATTTAAAAAATCAATAATAACACACACACAATATATCAATTATTATTCCTGAAGTGGCCCTCTGTTCATGAAAAGGTTAAACAGTCTCCCAAGGACCCAACAGGCTTCAAGCGGGGTTTACAGGTTGGAACCTATGAAAACTTGGCTAGTATTTGCTCCACTATCCTATAGGCCAGGGGTACTGAATTAAAATTCACGGAGGTCCGGTTAGTACTTTTTTACTTTCTGCAGGAGGTCTACATTTCATTTTTCTTCTAGGACTCAGGTCCTTCACATCACAGCTCCCTTTACATTAGTGTCCTCAGTCCCCCCTCTTCTATCACAACCTTCCTTACATCACAACCCACTTTTATAGCAGAGCTTCCCCCACCAACATTACAGCCCCCCTTGCAATCACAGACCTCCCCCTCACATCACAGTCTCTCCTTACATCACAATCCCATTGCAAACACAGCCCTCCTCACATCACAGGCCCCCTTTATCACAGCTCCCCCCGCTCACATCACAGATCCCCCTTCACATCACAGCCGGCCATATCATAGACCCCCCCATACCACCGCTCCCCCCTCACATCACAGCCCCCCATATCACAGCTCCCCCTTACATCACACCCCCCCTTTCTCATTTCACAGCCCCCCCATATCTTTTTCACATCACAGCCCCCTAGCTAATCCCGACAGCCCCCCCCCTCTGACAGCCCCCCTCATTTCCCCCCCATATCACAGCCTCCCCTTCTCACATCACAGCCCCCCATTCTCACATCACAGCTCCCCCATATCATAGCTTCCCCTTCTCACTTCACAGCCCCCCATATCACATCACAGCATCCCCTTCTCACATCACAGCCTCCCATATCACAGCTTCTCCCTTTCACATCACGGACATCCAGCTGCCCCGTCTCATAGCCCCCCTATATCACAGCCCTCACTCCCCCCCATATCACAGCTTCCTCCTCTTACTTCACTTCAGGATGGATTCCTATTCTGAATGTACTCACCTTTTGCTACAGCAGAACTCACTGAATGGAGGAGGGCGGAAGCTGCCCAACTCTTCTTGTTAAAAAGGGAGTGACTCGCTTGTTAATACGAAAGGTTTGGCAGCTCCCACTCCCCCTGTAGATCTGCATTATAGCAGGCGAGTACAGGCTGCTAAGTGATGAGGCGGTGGTCCGGACAGGACTGTCATTTGGTCTGTGTCCAGGACCACGGACCACTATTTAGTGACGCCTGCTATAGGCCTTTCTATCATGCTCTGCATTTGAGCTCTAAAAAAATATAAAGACATTAAAGCAGTAGGGAAGTCTCCTGGAAAAATGTAAAAATGGTTTAACCACTTTCCTATCAGGCCAATTCTGATATTTCTGTCATACATGTAACTAATTTGCATTTCTTTGCTAAAAATTATTTAGAACCCCCAAACATTATATGGATTTTTTACCCCCTTCCTGCCCAGGCCATTTTTCAGGTTTCAGCGCTCTCACACTTTGAATGACAATTGCGCGGTCATACAACATTGTACCCAAACTAAAATGTTATCATTTTATTCATACAACTAGAGCTTTCTTTTGGTGGTATTTAATCACCGCTGGGGTTTTTATTTTTTGCTAAATTAACAAAAAAAACCGCAAATTTTGAAAAAAAAACACTTTTTTTCTTTGTTTCTGTTATAAAAGTTTGCAAATAAATAATTGTTCATAAATTTAGGCCGAGATGTATTCTGCTACATGTCTTTAGTGAAAATAACCCAAATTAGGATGTATTTTTTAGTTTGTAGGAAAGTTATAGAGTTCACAAACTATGGTATAGATCTGAATATTGATCAATCCTGAAGTACTGACGGCCAATCTAATTTCTTGAGGTCCAAGAATGTCAGAACAGTACAGATATCCCCCAAATGACCCCTTTTTGCAGAGTAGACAGTCCGACGTACTTCATAAGAGGCATGGCGAGTTTTTTGAAGTTGTATTTTTTTTTGTCATAATTTTTCTGAAAATTTAAAAATTAAAAAAATAATTTTCACAATTTTTTTTTTACATACTGTCACCAGTGCAGTGCAGCATCATCATATAACTGGCATGGCGGTGATCAGGGACACTGACTGGTGACAGTATGAAAAAAATATATAATTTTTTTTTTTTTTATTACATTTTTTTTTTTTTAAGGTTTTTTTTTTCCCAAAGTAGTACAATGTTACCATAGTAACATTGTACTACTTTGGGGAAGTGATCAGTATATTTTTTATTTACACAAGGTACACGGCCGGTGACAGATCGCACCGGTGTGCGGCTATGCGGGCATGCAAACTGCGCATGCCCGAAAAGACACCATATGTCTTCCACCTGGAGGGATGAGGAGTTTTGCAGGCCGCCATCTGGCTATAGGCCAGGCGGGAACCTGTTAAACAGAGGCCTTAGAGACTAAAATGTTGGGCAATTTTTTATGTCATATGGTATTTGCGCAACGGTTTTTCAAATGCAAATGTTTTGGAAAGAATACACTTTAATGAATTTTAGTGAACAGAAAGACAATATAATACCCAATTTTGGTAAAATATAAAAGATGATTTTACACCGAGTAAATTGATACCAAACGTGACACACTTTAAAATTGTGCACGCCCGTGGAACAGTGACACACTATGGTACATTTAAGTTATCCATAGGTGACACTTTAAAAGCTTTCACAGATTACTAGTTCAGAGTTACACAGGAGCTCTGGTGCTGGAATTATTGCTCTCACTCTGACATTCATGGTGATTCCTTACATGTGTGGAGCGATCACTATTTACATTTGCATGTGGACCAACTCCTGGATTTCTGGATTTGCCTTTGCACGTGAGCACAGGTGGGGTGCTTTTAAAAAGGTAATCCAGAGGCTGTATAGGTGCTAGGATTACTTTTACAATGAAAGGAATAGCCACATGTAAAAAATGATACAAGGATCATAGTTGTAACCTGAACAATGAGCCCGGTATAACCATCTCAATACAGGACATAACTGTACGTACAGCCATATTGAGATAAATCATTATGCATAACTATGCACAGCAACTCTTGTTGCTGGAAAGACCAGATAATATGATCAGCAGTGACTGCTCAGCCCATTTAAACTAATGGTGAGCTGACAGCAGCCACTGCTGTTCATGTGTAGCCACACACAGAGTGGTTAGCTGTGGTTTGGACGCAGCTGACTTTTTCGGTCTGTGTCCCATTGGGGAGATTTACCTTCACTTCCTATCCCAGAGATGGAACAGGAAGCAAAAAAACAAATATCTGTCTCAGTGACAATGGGAACAGTGAGTACAGGGACAGCCATGAAAGCCACAAAGGGGTTCTAATCCTTAACTACTTGATTAAAAAAAAAAAAAAAAAAAGTTTTGGTTAGACCTACACTTTAAGTGGAATTCCAGCCAAAACCTAACTAAAGCTAAACCTACTTCCACCCCATTCTAAGCCTAATCTATCTGACCCTGAAAAGAAAATATCACTATGCTTACCTATTCTGAAGCAGCTTTGGTCCAGTCCCAGGCTGAGCTGTCAGCGGTGGCTTCTGTATCGAGCAGAGGCAGCTGACAACGAATGCCCCATAGTAAGTTTAGGAGTGATGTCATGTCCTATTCATTTCCCAGCCATTGTCGGCTTTCTCTCTCTACACAGAAGCCGCCACTGGAGATTGGACCAAAAACGCTTCAGAATAGGTAAGTATAGTGAACTTTACAGGATTATATAGATTAGGGCTGGGTAGGTTTGGTGTTAAATTTTGACTGGAATTCCACTTTAAGTTTCACAGAAAATGGAGAGTTTTCAGGGGACATTTGGTTTAAAAAGCATTAAAATCCCAGGAATTCAAACACATGTAATTGAAGCTACATTTCTAAATGTATGTAAAGTCAAATGTATATATTTCTCCAATGAGTTTGTATGGTAGAATGAAATTAGAGAACAGCTTGGCTCCCAAAGTGCAGCTTCAATTCCCACAATGCATTCCTCAAGTGTTTCACTGGGTTCACAGTGCATTTCCACAAGCTTATTGGAGATAGATACATAAGTTGACAACACAGAAACAAATGTATACATAAACACAGAAACTGAGTTCAATGTAGACATTAGATTTTTCCTGCGTACCCACACATAGATAGGTCATTGAAAGTGTTTACTGTGTGGCCTGCCTGATGCTGCTCAGCCTCTGGTTGAAATCTTCAGTTTAGGGAGGGCTACCCAGTGAAGCTCTCCAGATGGCAGTCATAGGTAAGCATGTGAGGTGCTTAAACTAATGAAAAAGGGTGAGGGGGGGGGGGTGATGATAGAAAAGGATAAGTGCATGTATCCTTTAATTTATTTTAATTGTGTTCTGACAGTTTAAATCTGAATAAAACAGAGAGAGGGAATGCAACAGTAGATTCAACATTGGGCGGGTCATTGACAGAAAGATGCCAACCAAAGCCCTCAAGTTTGGAGGTTTTGTGTGTTTTCAACCCATACCTTCAGTACGCCAAGCTGTTGCTGTGTCATACAACCTACATACAGTACATACATAGCTCCGGCTGCCATAGTAAAGCCAGGTTCCTAGGCCCAAGTAAAAAAAAAAAAAAATCGCCCAACATGTTCCTAGATCAGAGCTTATTTGCCGAAAGGCCTCATTCTAATTTTGCTGAATCGGGCTTTACAACACAGAGCAGCCAGAAAACCAGCATACTGTAATTATGAAAGGTTTATTATTATTAAACATCTGTGAATGGTTTGAGGCCCAACATGGTTTATGAGAGCCTAGACAACTGAAGCCGAGTTTAAATTTCTGTAGATGCTAGATGTCCCATGGGACTCCGAACCTCCTTCTCTGTAGCCCTTATGATTTCATTTCCAACTTGTATTGCTAGCAAAATACAAATTATACTAATTACTTAAGTGCTTTTTTTTCTATCCTGCTTTTTTGGCCCTGTACACCACCTTCTGCCCTCCACATGTGGTTTATTCCAGCTACTTCAATATTGCTGCTATTTACAATTATGTTGATAATGCTTGTAAGAACCTAAGTGCAAATTATTGTTCGACTTTCCCAACGCAAGTGTAAATTATTGTTCCACTTTCTAAAAGTACTTAACTATGCTTAATTGCAAAATTAGTAGTCTGTCCACATAATTAACAATCTGTGCAATTGACTGCTGTGGAATTGTGACATGTAACGCCCTTTTCTGTCAAATTATGGCAACAAAAAAGTTCTGCTCAATTAAAATGGAAAGCTTTGGTCTGAAGTTTTTCTGAGTCACTTTCCTCAGGATTGATGGGACTTTTTTAAAAAAAAAAAAAGGTTGCATAAGAAAAAAATTATCTGTAAAGAAGCACGTAAAAGCACATCTCTCCTGCTGCCCAGACCGCCAAATACCACCTCAACTGAAAGAAAAGGCTTTCTCCTGCCATCTCCCCATGTTACTACAGGATACAGGAGTGAAATGGGTTTTAGAGGGCCGCAGCAGATCAGTAATCTCAGAAGTGTAAGGTAAAGTGAAGGTACTTCTTTAGTTATGCAAGCTTGATTAGGCAACAGAGTCACTTTAAAGTGGACCTGAAATCAAAAAGTGAAGCTCTGCTATGTTATAGTTAAAGTAGAACTAAAGGCAAAACTTGTTTGTTAGTATTGGATAGAGTGAGGAAGGATAAGAACTCCTGTCAGTGTTTTTTGCCGTCTGTGCCCCCATTAAGCACATTCGCCTTCTCTATTTGTCCTGTTCAACATTATCATTGAAAGTGATCCAAAAAAGTATTAAGAGAGGAAATATTCCAATGGGAACACTAGTTCTGATGACCCGGGGTCCCCAGGTTATTCACTTAATTTGCAGGGATTTCCTATCACTTCCTGTTTAACAGTGAGACAGTAAGTGAAGGGAAATCTCCACAATGGGACACAGATGGCAAAAAAACCAAAAATGTCTGACAGGGGTTATAACCCTCCCTCGCTTTATCCAAAATGAAAAAAAAAAAGTTTTGCCTATAGCTCTACTTTAAAGGATAAGTTCACCTTTCTAAAAAAAAATAATAATAATAATGATAAAAAATGTGTATCTTTTTGCCAGCAAAAAAGAAAGTGCATTTATTATTATTTTTGTTTTGTTATTAGGAGCTGACAGAGCATTGCACCCATGATCAGTGGATGCAGGGCTCCTGCAGACTGTCAGTGTGAGCTGTCTGACCGTACCTTGTATGAGCAGGCAGTTATACATTGACAGGAAGAATCAATGAACTACCTAGAGAGCTCAACAGCGCCCTGGTAGTTCATTGAGAACTACAAACCATCAGTCGCAAAGGGGATCGGGGCTGAGAGCTACAGGAGTGGGAACATGTTATATATTCCACACTAAAAACAGGTGAAGCATGTAACATGTTCCCGACGGTGATCCTTTAAAAGGGGAACTTAACTGTATCTAGCACCACAAACTGAAAACATTATTTAATTTATTTTTAATATTCAAATTAAACTCTCTATCTATCCATGCCTCTGTGCTTTGTTTTGCTGAGAAATCACTTTGAAAAACACCCCCTTAGGATTTCTAGGGATCATCTTAACCCCTTCATGCCTAAGGGTAAAACCAATCTTAACGCCTAAGCACAATTTGGCAACTTTGACATGTGTTAGAAAAACAATACACATCATCACAACTACTTTGTGCATCCAGGTAGAATATACCTTGTTTTTTCAGGACAAATTAAGCTTTCATTTGGTGGTAAATGGAAATCTCCTGATTTTTTTTTTATTATCATAGGAAATCTGGCCCAAAATAGTAAAAAAAAATTTTTTTTTAATTGAACTGTATATATTTTGCTACTACCATAACCTACCACCAAAGAACAACCCAAAATAATGTCTCCTGCTCCTGACGATTGCAGTGATACCACACGTGTGTATATTAGTTGTTGTTTGTACCCGTAGTACAGCCCAGAAGAAACAACAGTGCGCAATTTGCTTCTTTTTTTTTTCCCCATTCTGCCACTGACATTGATACTAATTTAAAAATTAAAAATAAAACCCTGTCCAAAAAAAAGACAAAAAAACAAAACCTGACCCAAACAATAACCCTGGCACAGACCTAGATCAAACCTTGATCTAGTTATTTTTGTTTATTTTTTTATTACTATTTGTATTTATTTTATTTACTTATTGTTATTTTTCTCTCTGAAAGGATAGAGAGATGCAATGTTTCTCTCTCCTCCATTCAGAGAGAGAAAACAAGGAGGGCAGGCTTCACAGTCGGAGGCTATCACAGCGATCAGGTGACCCGGAATCAAGAGTTCAAGGTCCCAATCGTTAAAACGGGACCTGGGGCTCTCAGTGACACCCCGGCCTTTGTGCTGGGAGCGTGCCATGCGGTGCACTTCCATTAGAAAAACAGGTATGCAAATTAGAAGCCCCACAGAAAAAAGCCCAGTTCTGTGAGGCTGCTAATTTGCATGCATTCGGCATCAAGGGGTTAAGTAAGAGCAGATCATTCATGCAACATTTACTTCCTGTAATCCATCTGCCCTTAGCTTAAGCATACAGGCAGGAGGATGTGCTTAGCTGGGACAGCCCCTCCTCCCATTCTCCAGATGAAAGAAAAAAAATGGCCATGAACACTTCTGGGAATTATGATATTCTGGCCTAGGCCAGAAACCAGGAAGCAACTGAAGAAAACTTAAAAACAAAAAGTTTAAAACAAGTAAATACAATATACCTTCCCAGGGGCGGACTGACAACTCATGGGGCCCCCGGGCAATAGTGTGAAACTCAAAAAAGCCTATAAAACAAAGGTACCAGGGGCATTTCATGGGGCCCCCTACTGACCCCGGGCCCTCAGGCAGTGCCACCCCTGTACCTTCCTATCTACTTGTTAATGCTACCAGCATAAGCATTAAAATAGTTAAAGTGGAGGTTCTGATTATTACTAACTAAGCTTAAACCTGTCCCTGCCCTTCTCTAAATCCTATTCTAAAAACCCTGTAAAAGGAAGATGCTTATACTTGCATATTCACAGAGTGCTCCAGTCCGATCACGTTATCTTCCCAGTAGCCAGCTTCAGTGAAGAAGAGAGATCGCAGACAATGGCTGTAATGCTTGTGTGCATAACATCACCCGTAGACTTACAATGGGGCATCCATTATTGTCTGTCCTACCTCTCCCCTGAAGCTGCTACTGGGAGGTGATCACATGGCCTACACAGGAAGTACTACAGTTTTTGTAGCAAGAAATTACATTCCAGAAAGAGGGGAGGGACTTCCGTGTTCCGTGACAAATTTTACAGGAAAGTATGGACAAAATCCAATTTCCTTTATCATAAATCACAGGACACAGGAGTAGGCTATAATAATAACTATGTGGGATGTCCCAAAGCAATAAAAATCTGAGGGATGGGTGACACCATAATACCCACCGCCATCAATCCCAAAATGACCAACTCAGTCGTAATACGCTGCAGCCAAAGGAAGAATCCTCCATGGCTCAGACATCCACCTGGTAAAACCTTGTGAATGTATGAACTGAAGACCACATAGTGGCCTTGCAAACCTGAGCAACTAACACCTGATGAAGGATAGCCCAAGATTCTCCACACTCCTGGTAGAGTGTGCTTTCACCTGAAAGGGTGGAACCTTGCGCTTCAAACCACAGGCCTGAGTGATTAACTGGTGGAGCCACTGAAAAAAAAGTGGATTTGGATGAAGCCTGCCCTTTCCTGGGTTCCTCTGGCAGAACAAACAAGGAATCCAACTTTGATTTGTGCTTTAATTCTCAAGAAGACCCTTATAGCCCATACCACATCCAAGGCATGTGAGGATCTCTCTTGCTGACTGAGGCATAGGAAAAACTAAGGGCATTACAATACCCTGATTTAAGTGAAAACTAAAAACCACCTGGCAAAAATGATGGATGGGGCCGCAACACCACCTTATCCTGATGTAAACCAAAAATAGTTCTCTACAAGAAAGAGCTGCCAGCTCCAACACCCTTCTTGCAGAAGTGATTGCCACCAAAAACAAAACCTTCTAAGTTAACAAAACTAAGGACACAGGGGCTGTCTGACAAGAGGAACAGTATGCATCACTCCCTGCAAAAATTGTTCCTAGAAACCAGCTTCCTAGCATTCAACATTGTGTGGATAACCAAGCCTGACACCCCCCTGTCTTTCAAGATTTGGGTCCCAATAGCCATGCAGTGAAATCCAGAGACCGTAAAGAGGAGTGCAATATTGGCCCTGCAATCGCAGGTCTGGCCGGTTCATCCGCTTCTAGCTTCACTATTTCCACGTACCAAGCCCTCCTGGGCCAGGCCAGCACAAACAATAGCACCGGAATTACCTCCTCCTGAATCCTGCGTAAGAGACACGGCAGTAGCTGAATCAGGGGAAAAGTGAAGATTAAGAAAAACTGGTCCCAAGGTATTACCAAGGCATCCAACTCTACCACAAGAGGGTCCCACTTCCTGGACACAAACCTGTCCAATTTACTGTTGAACCTGGATGCCAATATATCTATGTCCAGGCACCCAAACACTGGCAGATTGCCGAGAAAACCTCGGGATACAAGGCCTATTTCCCCGGAACTAACTGCCGGCAACTGAGGCCTGCCTGCCTGCCAATTCTCTACCAAAGCCAAAATGTGGTTTACCTCCTCCTGAACCCTGCACCTCCTGCTACTGCCTTGGTGGTTGATGTATGCTACTGCTGTGGCATTGTCAGACTGAATCCTGACTGGCCAACCATGAAGCCTAGTTGTCCAATATCTTAGGGCAAGCCGCACCGCACGAAGCTATAGGATATTGATGGGTATAACCTTTTCTCACGGAACCCATGTACCCTGGACTGTGGCCTCCTTCAGAACAGCCCCCCAACCTGAGAGGCTGACATCAGTGGTTACTAGCTTTCATATATCTAGCGGAAATATTTCACTTTCGCCAAATTCTGAGCTTCCAACCACCAATTCAAGGTTTGCAGTACCCTGGGGGACAAAGACAAGCGGCAATCCAGTGCTGGAATCTTGTTACAAACAGATAGAAGGCTCCTCTGTAAAGATCTGGAGTGGAATTGCGCATACGGCACTGCCTCGACTGAGGACACCATTTTGCCCAGGAACCTCATGCAGAGACGTATTGAAGGATATTTCCTGCTTTTTAAACTCTGACCCTGATCTATCAGGGTGCGGCTCTTTTCTGGAGGCAGAAACACTGTTGCCTGAACCATGTCTAAGATCATACTCAAATACTGCAGGCTTTGTACTGGCTCCAGGGCTGATTTCTCAAAGTTGAGCACCCAGCCCAGGTGTTTCAGGGTATAAACCGCAAGGGCCACATTTTGTCTCAAGCTGGAAAAGATTGACCCCTGAACAGTAGATTGTCCAGATAACCTAAAACCGATACTCCTTGAGTTCTAAGTAGCCCCAACACTGGAACCAGAAAACATTTCAGGGGCTGTGGCCAGCCTATAGGTAGTGCCACGAACTGAAAATGCAGAGTTTCTACTGCAAAATGCAGAAACTTTTCATGAGAGAAAAATATTGGCACATGCAAGTATGCGTCCTTGATGTCTATGGGTGCTAGAAAATCTCCTTCTTGTAACGAGGCCACTACTGACCAGACTGATTCCATCCAAAATAAATGAAGCATTAGAAACCCGTGAGAGCTAAAAATGGCCTTACGTCCCCATTTGTTTTTTTGAACCATAAACAGGTTAGAATAAAACCCCTGGAATCTTAAGTCTGATGGAACTTCCATAATCACAGCTTGGAGCAGCCAGTCTAGTGATTGCAATAAAGTGTTTCTTTTCAATGGATTTGTGTGTACATTTCATTTTAGGAAACAGAGAGGGGGAAAGACCCAAAATTCCAGTCTGTAATCCTGACCAAATGTTGAAATTACCCACTTGTCCTGGATCAGTTCCTTCCAAACCCCAGAAAAATTCAAAAGTCTTCCCCCCATCCACATGAGTGGGGGGCATCCCTTCAAATGGATTTTGAGTCTGACTTGGAAGATTTTTTCACCCAGGGTTTTCTTTGGCCCTGGACTTGAAATCTACCTCTAGAGGCAGAGCCCTGTTTACAGCAAAACGATTGCCTGGCAGAAGAGTAACCAGCAACCTAAGGGCCTGAACCCCCCCCCCCCCCCCCCCCGTGATCTTCTGGATATACTTGTCCAGATCCTGGCTAAACAGACATTTCCCATGAAAGGGAAAACCCACAAATAACTTCTTGCTCAGCAATTATGCCGACCAACTCTTTAACCACAAAACTCTGTGCATGTGTACTGACAGAAGAGCGATGCAAGAGATCTGCTGAATTGAATCCATCAGCTGCAAAACATAAGGCCTGCAAAAACCTCAGCTGAATCCTCCCCCTGAACTGACAGCCTTCTAACCAACCGGTTATTCAGACTCTGACAAATGTCAATAGCAGCTACCGCTGACTGTGTGGCAGCCCCTGCCAGAAAAAAAAAAAAAAAAGGCTTTGAGAAGAAAAATGTAGCTTCTTATCCACCAGATCCTTAAATACCTGAGCATTATGCACAGGGCAAGTTACGTAAATGCTTATTTAGGAAAGACACAGCTGCATCTACAACCATGCCCCACTTTTAACAAACTTTTACTCCTTGGGATGCAGGAGGGAAAATCTTTTAGGTGGAACAAAAAACCCTGTCTGGGTGATCCCAGTCAACATACAGTAGATAACCTGTTCCAGAAGAGGATGTACTAGAAAGGCCCGAGTACTCTGTTACAGTTTTAATAAGCCCAAAGAGGAGTAAGTGACCTCAGATGCTTCCACTGGGGGTAGCATGAAATCTGAGTGGACCAGATTAGTAAGGCCTTGAACTATTAACTTTTGTGACTGAGAAGCAGAGACAGCCTGCTTCTCATCAGGCTGCGACTCCTCAGACACAGAATCAATTGCCTGACTTTCGGCGAGATTCCCAATCACTTCTTCATCCTCAGGTTCCACCCACTCTTGTTCAAGGACTGGTGGATCCAAGGATGGGGATCTCTTCTGCTTCTTACCCCCTTGAACCACGGATGCAATCATCCCTGCAATCTTGTCTGCTAACCCTGCTAAGGCTGATGCAACATCATCCTTGCTAATGTACGCTGAAGCATACGCACCAGTAGTAGCCACAATGCCGGATAAAACCAGCGGTTCAGATTGACCTATTGCCCCTGGTCTTTCCAGAGAAGATATCACAGTGGAACTCCGACTAGGTTCTTCAGGACCTGGTGGCAGTGCATTTGTACCCCTTCCCATTGTGCCTCCCCTACTCCGCTCTCTGGAAGACATTACTCCACCAGCATCTTAAGACCCAGGATACAGGAATGCTAGAAGGTGTTGTAATACACTCAATGCAGTCTGCTAAACAGAGGGCAGTGTAGAAGTAACCCTCCTGCCAGACTGGCTGACCCCCCAGGGAAGTACTCATGTGCCGTTAGTATAGCCTGCTGTGTCCTGGCCATCCCTCAAGGGGTTGGAAAGCAGTAGTAGCGGCAGCAGCAGCCCACGTGTGCCCAGGAAGTGTCCCATATAAATAATATGGCTACTGTGCATGTGTCCCACAGTCCTGTGGCCGAGCACATGCACAGCAACTGGAGCCAGCTGAACACTCCCCCAAGTGGCTGTTACAGGCATCACCATAAAAAGTCCTCTCTCTTTTTTTTTTTTTTTTTATAAAAGGAGGAACACTTACTAATCCTACCACTGGCCCTTGAACTCAGCCAGGGACCAACCTTCACCCATCACAGTGGGCCTAAGTCATGCAGACCTTCAAGGACTCGGTCCTCCCTTTTTTTTTTTTAAATGGGGACCACTGCCTTGGACCTCTACAGCACCCCGACGGAAGTGTCTTGGTCAGAATAAACACTGCACAGGGTTCCGTTGCGCAGTGTCAAGTGCCAGAAGACCACATTACAGGCAAAACCCCAGGGATTCTTCTCCTTATCCAGCTAGTATCGGGTACCTTCCATTTTGGCTAACAGCTTTTCAAATAAGTTTGATCCAAGTCCTTGATTCTCAGCAGAACCATTCCGGACCTCCAAGTATGCTCCCAGAGCACATGCAGCACAAGTCAGTGACCATCCACCTTACAGACACTGGTGAAAAAACGGAAGTACTTCCTGTGTAGAAGGGGTTATATGAGGGAGAACTTCCTGTTTGATTGGTCAGCCAGTGTCCACCTATAGGTGGCATATAACCCACATAGTCATTATTATGGCCTGCTTTGTGTCTTGTGATGTATGATAAGAAAATAGTGCAACTATTTCTCTAAGACTGCCCCGCCTCATATTATGGAGATGAGAAGAGGGCAAGGTTTTCTGTAGTCAGGGCTGCCATCAGGGGGAACAACCCATACACAGATAGGGGGCCCGGGTGTCTCGAGTGGCCTGACTGAACAGGTGGCCACCTGTCTAGTTTTGACCCGAACAGTCCAGGTTTTGACACCTGTGTCTAGGTTTCAGTCTTTCTGAAACCTGGACACAGATATCTCAAGTCCAACCGTTCCATCCCTGTGCCAAAGCAAGTGCTGGGTGCTCTGCTCTCAATGCACCGCAACACCAATAACCCCCCCCCCCTCCCTGAGACCCCCCATTAGGTCAGAGTCCCTTTATATTAGCACTCCCCCTTAGAGACCCCCTATTAGATCAGAGCCCCTTATAATCAGCCCCCCTTAGATCAGATTGCCCTTATAACAGCACCCTCCCCTGCACCCCCTTAGAGACCCCCATAAGGGGGGAGTGCTGTAAAAAGGGGACCTTGATCTAATGGGGGGTCTCTATGTAGCACCCCTGTATTATAAAGTGGGGGAATGACAATGTCACTACCTGTCCGAGACTCACTCAGGCAGTCCAGGTTTTGAGCAATTTCAAGTAATGTGTCCAGATTTCAGTCCGCCTTTCTCTTTGATATATGGGGATATCTCTTTGCTGGATTGGGTAGTCTCTTTGCTGAATATATAGGATGCCTCTTTTCTGGATTGGGCCGTCTCTTTGCTGAATATATGGGGTTGTCTCTTTGCTGGACTGGGCTGTCTCATTGCTGAATATATGGGGCTGTCTCTGCTGAATATATGGGGTTGTCTCTTTGCCGAATATATGGGGCCGTTATTTTTCTGAATATATGTGGATGCCTATTTGCTGAATATTTAGGGCTGTTTCTTTGCTGAATATATAGGGATGTCTCTGATGGATTGGGCTGTCTCTTTGCTGAATGTATGGGGCAGTCTCTTAGCTGAATATACAGGGATGGCTCTTTGCTGGACTGGGCTGTCTCTTTGATGGATATATGGGGCTGTCTCTTTGCTGAATATATGGGAATGTCTTTTTACTGCTCTTTGGCCAAAATATAATTCCTTACTGTTAAACCCTGAAAGCACCAATGACTTGGAATATACTTTTCATTTTCACATAACAAGTTGTGTTAAAATAAAAGGGTGGGGGAGGACTTGGTGGGACGGCAAGTGGGCGGATTTGGTGGAATGGCCAGTTGGCAGGCCCTGGGAAATGTTGGTGATCAGGCCTTGGGGGGCCCAGGCCTAAAGCTGTGTAAGGTGCCCCAAAATTTCTGATGGCTGCCCTGCCTGTAGTCCAAATCAGAATAGAGTAGCTTAGGGTGAGATTGCTGCTCCTCCACAGATGCAGTACAGTGGGGAGCGGTGGGTTGGCTCCCAACAAAGATTCTGCACAGACTTGAAATCTTGCCAGTGAAGAAACATCCATCTGCACAAAATGTTTGAAAACAGCAGCTGTACATCCACCTGTACAAATCAATGGAAAGGGTGGCTGCTGGTTGCATGTGACCATGCATCACAGCGGTTACATGTGATTAGGGACTTTCAATAGCCCTAGACGCACACAGTTTATATCCAGGAATGTCGTTTCTGGCCAAACAAACTGGCCGCAGCTAACTGGCAGTTTGTATGCATCCATAGCACAGAATGCTGCTGGGTCCAAAGATTGAAATTAGACACTTCTGAACACAACAGTCACCCTAGATTGCTCATCTGAATGAGCCCTAAGTGAGCGTTATTACCCTGGGACAGGAAGTGTGTTACTGGCAGAATCACTCAAAATAAAATAAAAAATAAAGTTTGAAAAAAGACAACTCAGCAGTTACCACATCTAATGACTGGTAAACTGCAATATATTACATGTTTGTTTATGGATTTAGATAAAGTTTAACAAGTCTCCTGGATGGAGATAAGGAACTACATTGTTTACTTTGTTGCATTGTCAGTAGACATGAGAGGAGCAGTGCAAGTTTTTTTTTGTAGGCCAACTCAAAGGCAAGAGAAGCAAACACAGCTAAATCCCAATACCAATAAATTACACTAAATACACAGGAACTACCAATGACATTCAAAACTGTGTACATAAAGAGTTCCTACACTCCAAAAGAAATGGAAAATCTGACATTTATGTAATTGTGCTGTGCAGCCTACTATTCTATGTAAAATGTCACTGGAGGTAAAATGAGGCAGCGAAACCAGGTCGGAATTTTCTGATAAGAAATTACAAGACAGCAAACCAGCAATGTGCTCTTCTCTGAAAACTTGCCAAAGCGTTCATATATTTATTCATGGTTAAAGATAAACACTTCTTTTAGAAGAAACCAGTCATTAGGCAAGTTTGCGGTCCCATAGACTCATAGTCAGTTAAGCTGGCCATAGATGGATAGAAATTCAGCCGGTTTAGCATGGATCAGCCAAATTTCAATCCATGTGTGGCCATTCCTGTTTGACAGAAGTCGATCATTAGATCATAGTTACATAGTTAGTCTGAAGGAAAAAAGGCAAAAGTTCATCTAGTTCAACCATTAACAAAACAAACAAAAAAAGCTACAATCCTACACCCACAGTTGATCCAGAGGAAGGCAAAACAAAAACCCAGCACAGCATGGTCCAGTTTGCTCCTGCAGGGGAAAAAATTCCTTCCTGATCCCCTGAGAGGCAAAAAGATATTCCCTGGATCAACATTACCTGTAAATGTTAGTATCCAATTATATTATGTGTATCTAGGAAAGAATTCAGACCTTTTTTAAGCAATCTACTGAGCTGGCCAGAACCAAGGGAGGAAGTCTATTCCACATTTTCACAGCTCTTACTGTGACGAAACCTTTCCTTATTTGGAGATTAAATCTCTTTTCCTCCAGACGTAAAGAGCGCCCCCTTGTCCTCTGTGATGACCTCAGAGTGAATAACTATACCAAGTGCACTATAGGAACCACTGATGTATTTATACATGGAGATCGTATCCCCCCTTATGTATTATACATGGAGATCATATCCCCCCTTATGTATTATACATGGAGATCGTATCCCCCCTTATGTATTATACATGGAGATCATATCCCCCCTTATGTATTATACATGGAGATCATATCCCCCTTATGTATTATACATGGAGATCATATCCCCCCTTATGTATTATACATGGAGATCATATCCCCCCTTATGTATTATACATAGAGATCATATCCCCCCTTATGTATTATACATAGAGATCATATCCCCCCCTATGTATTATACATGGAGATCATATCCCCCCTTATGTATTCTACATGGTGATCGTATCCCCCCTTATGTATTCTACATGGTGATCGTATCCCCCCTTATGTATTATACATGGAGATCGTATCCCCCCTTATGTATTATACATGGAGATCGTATCCCCCCTTATGTATTATACATGGAGATCGTATCCCCCCTTATGTATTATACATGGAGATCGTATCCCCCCTTATGTATTATACATAGAGATCATATCCCCCCCTATGTATTATACATGGAGATCATATCCCCCCTTATGTATTCTACATGGTGATCGTATCCCCCCTTATGTATTCTACATGGTGATCGTATCCCCCCTTATGTATTATACATGGAGATCGTATCCCCCCTTATGTATTATACATGGAGATCGTATCCCCCCTTATGTATTATACATGGAGATCGTATCCCCCCTTATGTATTATACATGGAGATCGTATCCCCCCTTATGTATTATACATGGAGATCGTATCCCCCCTTATGTATTATACATGGAGATCGTATCCCCCCTTATGTATTATACATGGAGATCGTATCCCCCCTTATGTATTATACATGGAGATCGTATCCCCCCTTATGTATTATACATGGAGATCATATCCCCCCTTATGTATTATACATAGAGATCATATCCCCCCTTATGTATTATACATAGAGATCATATCCCCCCTTATGTATTATACATAGAGATCATATCCCCCCCTATGTATTCTACATGGTGATCATATCCCCCCTTATGTATTCTACATGGTGATCATATCCCCCCTTATGTATTATACATGGAGATCATATCCCCCCTTATGTATTATACATGGAGATCATATCCCCCTTATGTATTATACATGTTGATCATATCCCCCCTTACTCTCCTCTTCTCAAGAGAGAATAAATTCAGTTCCTCTAATCTCTCCTCATAGCGGAGCTCCTCCATGCCTCTTATCAGTCTGGTTGCCTTTCTCTGTACTTTCTCCAGTTCCTCACCAGTGCCGCCTTATCAGTGCCCATCAGTGCTACATATCCGTGACACCTCATCAGTACCCATCAGTGCTGCCTCATCAATGCACACCAGTGAAGGAGAAAAATTACCGGTTTGCAAAATTTTATAATAGAAACAAAGAAAAACTTTTTTTCTTTTTTTTTTTTAACTTTTTTGCTTATAAAGCAAAAAATGAAACACCCTGTGGTGATTAAATACCAGCAAAAGAAAGCTCTATATGTGTGAAAAAATTATAAAAAATTCATATGGGTACAATGTTGCATGACCGAGCAATTATTATTGAAAGTGCGACAGCACTGAAAGCTGAAAATTAGCCTGGGCACAAAGGGGATAACAGTGCCCGGTAGGCAAGTGGTTAAACTCTCCAGTATCTTTCCAACTATAGAAGTTAAACTAACAGTTCTATAATTACTTGGTAAAGATTTTAATCCCTTTTTAAATATCCAGTGGTACCATGCCAGTCATTAAAGAGTGCCTAAAAATTAGAAACAATGGCTTTGAAATGACAAAGCTCAATTCTTGAAGGACCCGTGGGCGTATGCCATCCAGTCCAGGTGCTTTATTTACCTTTATTCTGTTCAAATATTTCTGGATCATATCAATTGTGAGCCAATGTGGATCCTCCGGGACGGTGTCAATACCATAAGATCAATTTTTGTCCATTGGGAGTGCTGGAAAACTTTTGTCGATTGGTGGCTGCAGTCCCACTGTCGGAATACAATGTCTAGACTTTGTGTGGAGGGAGGGATCCGTTCATTTTTTTCCTTCAGCCCGCTGGCTGAATGAAAAAAAAAGAAAGAAGATTTTCTATAGCCAGCTTAAAGGATGTTCATTTGGGAACATGCCCATTGTTAGGGTAGAACATGTAACATGTTCCCACCGCTGCCCGATCCCCCCTTTCTGTGAGACCAGCACAGAGAGAAATTCCCCGTACCAGCCGTCAGTTTTTGAAAACAGCGCTCCACAAACACGGCCACATCATTCATTCACAGAGTTTTGTTAATGAATGAACTCCAAATCCCAAAAGCCTATGTGACTGTCAGCTTGTAGTTCTCAAGGAACTACCATGGAGCATTAAGTCTTCCTGTCGGGCAAGCAGATACACTGGCAGTTTGCAGGAGTCCACCATGGCACCAGCGATCTGCTGATGCTGGTGCAAAGCTTTCCAGGCTCCAAAATAAATACATAAATAATTAGTAAGTGAACATTTTTTACATGTAAAAAAAAAAAATGGGCATTTTTTGATTTTTTTTTTTAAGTGAACTTATACTTTAACCACTTGCCTAGCAGGCACTTATACCCCCTTCCTTACCAGGCCAATTTTCAGCTTTTTATAAAATTTTTCAAACAGGTAATTTTTCTGCTTCACTGATGTGTGTTGATGAGGCAGCACTGATGGGCACTGATAGGCGGCACTGATAGGCAGCACTAATGAGGTGGCACGGATAGGCGGCACTGATAGGCGGCACTGATGATGGGTACTGATAGACAGCACTGATAGGTGGCACTGACTGGCATTACTGCTGGGCACTGACTGGCAGCACTGCTAGGCATTGGCTGGCGCAACTGCTGGGCACTGACTGGCACAACCGCTGGGCACTGACTGGCACAACCGCTTGGCTGCATTGATAGGCACTGGTGGGCACAGGTAGGTGGCACTTCTGGGCACAGGTAGGTGGCACTGCTGGGTGGCATTGCTGGGCACAGGTGGGCAGAGCTAGTGGGCGGCACTGCTGGGCACAGGTGGGCGGAGCAAGTGGGCGGCACTGCTGGACACTGATCATCAGGGCACTAATCATCAGTGCCCTAATGATCGGTGCCGATTCCTGCTCTGACAACTGCCGGTTCTCGGCAGTACTTTCTTCACGCTTCGACAGCGTGAGGAAAGTGCAGCCGAGAAACGGTAATTGCATTTCCTGGTGATCAGCGTGTCATTGGACATGGCTGATCACGTGGTAAAAGGCCGCATGGAGATCACCGGGTGTGCGCCCCCGGGAGCGTGCGTTCTGGGAGGACATCATATGACGCCCTCCCAGAAATAGCCGGCCGCAGTGTAGCCATCATTCGGCTATCTGCGGTTGGCAAGTACTTAAAGTGATACTAAAAAGATTTTTAAAAAAATAAAAAATACGTTATACTTCCCTGCCCTGTGCAGTGGTTTTGCACAGCGTAGCCACGATCCTCCTCTTCTCGGGCTCCTCCCTCCTGCGCAGCATCCCCACAGCAAGTTATTTGCTATGGAGGCACTGGTATGTGCTCAGTCCCAAGTTCTGCTCTCTGTGTCTAGAAGACACCGCAGAGTGTGGTTCAGCTCCGCCCTCTGCTCCTTCCTCACTGGCTGAGCTTGACAGCAGCGGGAGTCAATGAGGAGGAGGAGACCTGAGAGAGCTGCTGCTCACCTGCACATCACTGAAGAAGCAATGCAAATTAAAGGGATCTGCTTAATTTGCAGGGATTTCTACTCACTTCCTGTTTTGGCTATGGGATAGGAAGTGAAACTAAATCTCTGCAATGTGACACAGAGGGGGAAAAACTGACAAGGGTTATTAACCCCCTCCCCTCTTTAAATAAAACATTTTTTTTTTGATAAAGTTCCACTTTGATGCCTAACTCTACAGTCTAACGGAAAACTTTTTTGGTTGTAACTTCCTGTCCTCTGGGGAATGTCTGGGTGATGACTCGGCTCACTTAGTCAGATTTACTGCTGTTCTCTGAAAGGTGAGACTTCCATAATGCAGAATGTGGATGATTTGAGATGAGTATTAGATGGGGGGGGGCTAGGGCGGAAGGTGCACACAGAAGGTTTTTTTTTTTAATCTTCATGTATAGAATGCTTGAAGGTAAAAAACCTTCAGCCTTTACAACCACTTTAAATGAGAAGAGGATAAAGGCATTTATCAAGAGAAAGCAGACAGCTTAATTACTAACCAAAAATGCAGATTTTCCTATATATTTTTTTTTTTACTGAAGAATACACGATTCTTTTTGTGCTTGTGTGCAAAGGCACATTGTAAATAATAGGCTACATTTTACCTTTTAAAAAAATTATGTACTGAGCTTTCTCAAACTGCAGTCTTCTCACAGACATTGTCACCTTGCATCACTTTAAATTGAGGCATTTTAAGCTGAGGTATTTATATATCATTATGGTGATGTTAGAGGAGCAATCTGACCCACAGCTTTTTCTGTACAGAAGTGGGTCACCCTCTGCTGAAGTTTAACATGGAATTGAATTAAATTAGCTCTCCTCTTTTGGGACAGTCATGAGGTCTGGCATTTTGGAAGTGAATCTCGTTCTTTATATGGCGAGTGATCCACGGTACACTAGCAGCATCAGTTGGCAGTGGTGACATCGATTAGGTGGAATGAGCAGAAGACACACCATTTAAAGCTTCTCTACATGGCAGAGGACATTTCTCAACATTAGGGGTAAGCAACAATAGGATTGCTTTCATACTGCAGCTCTTTTAAAACACACTATGCATTTTTTAAAAACTGCAAAGTGCATTTTAAATGCGTTGTATTACAGCACACATCCGTAAAAAATAGCTGGTTGTTAAGGACGCCATTGGGTGCTGGCTCCTTAACAGCCAACTATTCATTGGTTGTCAAGGAGCTGGAGTTATTATTATTATTATACAGGATTTATATAGCGCCAAGTTTGCTCAGCGCTTTACAATATAAAGGGAGACAATACAGCAACAATACGGATCAATACAAGAGGGTTAGGAGGGCCCTGCTCCTTGGAGCTTACAATCTAGGAATCCGCTGGCGTCCTTAACAACCAGTGATAATGCCTCCCCCCAGTACCTTCTTGGTTGTCAGCATGCTCCAGCACCTTTTGTGCAGAGGCGATGCTACAATCGGAGTGGGAGATGAGACTGAGAGACAGCAGGCGGGTCGGCCAGGAGCATCGGCTCCCAGAATGTAAGGGGAGGAGAAGGGGACAGCTGTACTGAAGACTGGAGCACAGTAGGACAATGGTGATCACCACCGGTGGGGTGTAGGGGGGGCATTGTTTACATATCCACTCATTGTTAAGGAAGCCGGCATGTGTCGGCTGCTTAACAATCAACTAGTCACTGGTTGTAAGGATGCTGGTGGGTGCCAGCTCCTTAACAACCAGCATATTTTTGCCAAGTGACCCCAAAAACACACCTAAAACCACACTCATTTCCCTTTGAGTGCATATTTAGTGCAAATTTGGTGTGCTTTTTAAAACACACAAAGATGCAGCATGCAGGACTTTTCAAACCTCTGGATGAATGGTGCGGGTGCTTTCCAACGTAGCCTGAGCTGACTAAGCTTAGAGTTACTGTTTGCTTCTGACTGTTGCTGGGAGTGACCCTTGGAAGTGTGTGGGAGGCTTTTTGTTTTTGCTAGCCAAACCTTCTAGAAGCTCTCTTGCCTCTCAAGCTATGCATTGTGAGGAGGTGTTGCTGCTGAGATTCGTGTCCTGCCAGGCCTGCTGCCTAGGGAGGTAGTGCTGAGGTACAGGGAGGCTAAATCTTGGGGCCTGAAATTTCCTGGCATTTTGCTAGAGGGTATACCCAAGGGAAGTGGAACAGGAAGGTGATTACCTGGATTGGAGCACCAGGGGTAAAACGTCATCTGCTGGAGGGTGTCCAGAGAAGCTGGAGAAAGTGCATGACCACTGATAGCTCATCTATGCATTGTGACTGCTGAGACTGCTTAGAGTCAGTGATCCAAATACTACAGAATTGCCGGGCTGGCTTAAAGGTCCTCTATCTGTATGTATGTAGGGTTTTATTTGGAGTTCTCACTTTGTTCTCTGTATGCTGTGCCCAGACTTTCTCGCCCTGGAATGTATTGGCCCTTAATAAACTCTGTTTAAAGCAGAGTTCCACCCAAACGGGGACGTTTCCGCTTTAAAGATTGGTCCCCTGCTCCCCATTAAGGATTGGCACCTTTGGGGAACGGGGGGAGGAACGGGTACCCGAATTTGACAGGTACCCACTTCCGCTGCGATCGCCTAGGCGATCAGAAACGGAAGATGTCCTCCCACCCTCCCCGAAGTCTTGTGGCACATGTGACAGGTCTCAGAAGATGACAGGGCCATTTAGGAAGCACAGAGCTACTCGCGCATGCGCAGTGGGCACCCGGCTGTGAAGCCACCAGCTGTCACAGCCGCTTGCCCAGACTGAAGATGCCGGTGCCCGTAAAACAGGATGGCCGGTGCAACGGGCTGCGGCGGGGGCAATGCGGGATCGTGGGACAGGTGAGTGGCTGTTTTTTAAAAGTCAGCAGCTACGGTTTTTCTTTTTTTTACAGAGTGAGTGGAACTCTGCTTTAAAGTTGTCTTAAAGTGACTGGCACCCATTTGTTCACAGCCAGACTATAAGTCAACCTGAGGTGAAATTTTAGCCTTCCTGACCCCCGGGAGTCCCGAATAGCCTCCAGGGGGTAAGGAGGTACTACACTGTATTAAAGAGACATTGAAAGTAACATGGTGAATGTGCCTCTTTAAAGGGCAAGTAAACGTGTAGCACTTGTACAAAAATGGTGTAATGTTTCTGCTGGCCTGTGCCTGCAATGACAGCTCTCAATAAACTGATAAAGAAATAGCAAATGTAAGATGGTATTATTGCAAAGTCTCGTAGTAATTCTAGCTCTATGAAAAGAAGGTAATGTGTTTTAAAAATACAGTCATCCTCAAAAGGTAATGAATAAGGGCCAGACTGCTGGCTTCCCTAAAGACTGTTGCTCCAGACCAGTGGTTCTTAACCTGGGTTCGATCGAACCCCAGGGGTTCGGTGAGTCAGTCTCGGGGGTTCGGCCGAGGTGACCCACACCCGACTCATATGATTTGTGATGACATGCCCCGCTTGTCCATCATTGGCTGCAGGTGGTCACGCAACATCGCTTAGCCCAGTGGTCGGCAAGCCGCGGTTCTTGTGTGCCGGGCGCCCGCTCCCCTCCCTCCTCTCGGGCGGCAGGGACTCAAATGCAATGATTGGCCAGTCTCGCTGCCACTCACATCCTGATAGCCAGTGATTGGCTGTCAGGATGTGTGTAGGCGGGGCAGCGTGACGAACGTGAGAGGAGCTAGGCTCCTCTCACAGTCCGCCCTGAAGACCGGAACGGCGCGGGAATACAGCGAGAGGAACGCGCGGAGCAAAGGTAAGTGAATTGACACAAGGGGGACTTGGGGACTTAATATGGGGGATGAATTAATATGGGGAATGAATTACTATATGGGGGATGAATTACTATATGGGGGATGAATTATTATATGGGGGATGTATTACTATGGGGGATGAATTACTATATGGGGGATGTATTACTATATGGGGGATGAATTACTATATGGGGGATGAATTACTATATGGGGGATGTATTACTATATGGGGGATGAATTACTATATGGGGGATGGAATTACTATAGGGGGAAGGAATTACTATAGGGGGGATGAATTACTATATGGGGGGATGAATTACTATGGGGGATGAATTACTATATGGGGGATGAATTACTATATGGGGGTTGAATTACTATGAGGGATGAATTACTATGGGGGATGAATTACTATATGGGGGATGAATTACTATATGGGGGATGAATTACTATGGGGGATGAATTACTATATGGGGGATGAATTACTATATGGGGGATGAATTACTATATGGGGGATGAATTACTATGGGGGATGAATTTTCATACCGTTTGTTACAACATATCTTTGCGAGCAATCCTTTTCGAGGATGCTGGACATAAAGACGAAGAAAAGGAACAGACTTTGTTGCAAAAATGACATGAGAGTGGCACTTGCCAAGGTAATGCCGCGCATTTCTGAACTGGCCTCTGAAAGACAACAGCAGAAGTCACACTGATTTGCGGTAAATATTCATTATTTTGTTTTTGTGTGAAAATCATGTTTTAATGGTTTTGTTCTTTGTTCTTAATGGTTTTGTTCATTTTGTGCACCTATGTATAAATATATACCTATGTTTTGAATTTTAAAAATCATATTTTATTTTTCCAATTAAGAAGGGTTCGGTGAATGCGCATATGAAACTGGTGGGGTTCAGTACCTCCAAAAAGGTTAAGAACCACTGCTCCAGACCATGGCCAACAAGCTATATTGTTAGAGATTCTGTATATACCTCTACAGAACAAACAGTGCAAAATGTGTTTATCTGCTCCTTCACTGCAAATAGGAAACTAATTTTCAGAGAAAAGATATATGAGAAGATTTACTAAAACTGGTGCACTCAGAATCTGGTGTACCTGCAGATGGTAACCAGTCAACTTCTAATTTCAGCGTGTTCAGTTAAAGTAAACCCAGGGCATTGCATTCACTATATCTGGTCTCCCACAGTACACAGAAAATGGAAATGCAATTATTTTAGTAAATATAAACTGCTAAATACCTTTTCTGTTCAAAATTATATAGCAGTCTTGTGACTTCTATCAGTGTCTAGCAGAGCTATGGTTAAAGCTTGTAGGAAGAGTTTTCTTTCTCCTTTCACTCTCCTATGACCCTCTGTCTGGTCCTGTGCTGATCACATGCACTCTTCCAAAAAAAAAAAAAACCCCTCTAGCAATGCACACTAAACTGAACACATGCAGCTTGCCTGCAAGACTCTGTTCTATCAGCACAGATGGATTGGGGACAGTAGAAGAAGGGGAGGATCAGAGAAGACAGGATCAAACATCCTTTTTACACAATACAGAGGATTAACCCCTTAGTTTCCACAGTGAGTATAACAAGCATGCCTTGCTGCATATACAATTTTACTGTTGTGCGTTTAGTAACACTGTAAGCTTTGACAATAAAACGTAGAGGCCGATTGGTTACTATGCACAGCTGCAGTAGATTCTGTGTGCACCAGTTTTAGTAAGTCTTCCCCATTGAGTTTATCATAGATGCAGCTATAAACTGATAAACCCTGCCAGCTACTGGTTAAAGAATACTGTATATCTCTACTGAATACTGATGTAGTTGTCGCACAAAATACATGAAGATTGTATTCCAACACCCCCACTCAACAACTACTCCATATATAGTTCCATTTCGAATCTCAGTTTTATAAATCTGCTTCTCGTAAGCGGTTTTGTTACATACTCTGATCTACTTTTGTTTTTCATTGGTTGAAATTCTCTGCATCTCATACCATGAATCTAGCTCTGGTTTTATTGGTACTCGAGCAACATAGGAGAGATGTTTGGCTGGGATGCTTTTATTGTTTCTAGTGAATTTCCTAATTGAAGCCTCTTGTGGCCTGGTTCCTTCTTTTACAGTATTTGGATTGTTTGCGGTAATTTCTATTTCTGAGCCACTTTGCTGCTTATCTGCATGCGACACTGATGTGGAAATTCCCTCAGTTTGAAGCGTTTGTGTTAGTTGAAATTTTGAACACACTGAAGATTCTTGTAGAATTCTGTATCCCTTGTGAGATTCACTGTATACCACAAGTACACCTTTATTTGCGCAAGCATCCTATTTTGTATGTTTTTGCTTTGAATTTTTTTTTAGATGGTTCAAATTTGGGGCTTTTCCATTCCACAATTCATATGGAATTTGATCAGTTGATTTTCCTGCTAGTCAGTTTTGGAGACAACATTCGGTAATAATGTGGTTGGCATATCTACATCAAACAGTGGGGTTCTTCCACTCAACACCGCTTTGTTCTGGGTTGTATGGTACAATAGTATGAAACATTATGCCATGATTTCAGAGAATCACCTGTTTGTTATCAACTGTATATTCAATTCCATTGTCTGTGAGCAATACACTCAGCATTTTGATAAATTTGTTGCTTACTTGAGCCAAATACTGTTCAGGTTTCTCTGGTACTTCACTTTTGTTGTGAAACAGAGTGTAGTGAGTGTACCTGGAGTAATCACCTCTAAAAGTGAGAAAATACCTCTCCTTTCCTGGAGTCAATTTTTCCACTGAACTGCAAAGATCTGAATGAATTAAAAGAAGTATGTGTTTTTATCCCCCCCCCCCCCCCAGTTTTATTACTTACCTAGGTGGATGCAGCATCGATCTGATGCTTCGTCTATCGCCCGCCGGCTCTAAGTGTGAGAACTCAGCGATCACATGACCACCGAGTTCTCACAGCTGCTCTGAGTAGAGAGCGGTGACTTTCAGTCTGCTCCCCCCCCCCCCTTCCTAGCGTTCACTGGAGCGCTGGAATGTGGAGGGGGAGGGAGTGGCTGGCTCAGGCTCTCAGTGACTGGCTGAGAGGCTGAACCAGGTGCCACTCCAGACTGTAGGGTAGATCCCGATCTTTCCCCAGCCTGGCCTGGCTGAGTGACATCATCTGACAGCGGACTTCAGCTTGCTGTCAGCTGAAAATGGGGCACAGGAGTGCAGAACGAACTTTGGCTGTACTTCTCCTTTAAGTCCAGAGGTTTTTAAGCTCTGCTGTTACTCTTCTTTGGAAAGGCTTTTCTTGTAATTTTTCTTTTTATACAGCTGGGACATTTCATTGTTTGATCACACAGACTATTTTTACTCCACTTGCATAGTCATTCTTAGCTAATATCTTTATTATGTCAGGACTTCTGTACCGAAATGTGCTGTGCCATGTGTGAATGCAGTTTGATCTAAGGTTCACACTATAGAAATGCAGTCCAAATACATTCCAGATGCATTTCTGTATGCACGTTTTTGACGTGTTCCAGTGCTTTGTTGATAAGTTTCGGTTAATTTTTTCCCCCTCTCTTATTCTTCAACTTAAATTAGATAAATCCTGATGAAGTCACGTGGTTTAGTGACGCAAGGCGTAGATACGCCGTGACGCAGCTTCCGGTACGTGGTGACGCACATCCGGCGCGGACGCCATCTTGGCACACCCAGACGAGTCCTAACCCATGCAGTACACCCAGGCATGAGGCTGTTTATATGTTGTCACCTAATTTTTACCGAGTGGGCATTTTATTATCTATTAAAAAGAATCTGATTTACCCAATTACTACACTATGGAGGATTTTTTTTTTCCTCTCTCACCATGGTACATGGTGAGGGGTATATCTAGCTGGTGTATCTATCCTGAAAGGCCTGGAGTACATATTACCTACCTGAGAGGGGGACTACAGGTGAAGTACTGAGGATAGCAGCCAGTATTGGAGAAGGATCTAGGAGTGATCCTGGAGGCTTAGTGGCCCATTGGGTCGCAAAGTGGAGGTGAGGGGGCATTTTAGCCACGCAGGATAAGTGCGCTGACACCATCACAGAAATCATCACTTATATCACTCTGCATGAGTTATTGTTGTTTGGAGCAACATTTTGATGATTTATGAACTTTTTTGAGTGAATTTTTGAAGTTATCGATTGTGGTTATTTTGATCACATTTACACTGGCAACATGAGAGTGTTTTCTATGTAAGAAATTTGTACCTTATGAATGGGGGTTTGCTTTAAATACATGTAGTGATACACCTATAGAGTGGTTAATAGTGCACGGGTTCTGGAGTTGAAATAGGACCTCAGTTCACGCAATTTTTTGAACATTTTTGTTGGAGCACATTTTTCACTTTATTTATATAAAGAGTGTTGTGATTTTATCACTGTATTATTGTGTTATATATTTATTTGGATATATTCGCATGTTTTGATGTATTGTTATCATTAATTTAGTGCTGCACTATATTATTGGGTATTAAATGAGCACATGTGAGTTTTTGATGCATTTTACTGAGTTCCAGTACAATTCAGTGCAGATAAATTTCAGCACGTTCTACTTTTTTTCTGGAAGTGGATTGCACTGGAACTGACTGCACTGGTGTGAACTATGCCATTGTAAACCATGTAACCTACTATCAATGTGTTTTTGATGCAGAAGAAAAAATGCACTGGACTGCATGTGGTGTGAATTTGCCCTGAATGTTTTTCCTCCTTGCCAGTATTAACCACCTCATTGCAGTTCAGTTGATACAGTTAATCTGTATGTTTAGCCTTTACAAGTAAAATATCTCCTTATGTGATAGAACAATTGACATTTTGAAAGGTCACTACATTGCCTTGTTTTGTGAGCCTCTTCACAGAAAAAAGATTAGTTTCAAGACCAGGGACATATAGGACTTTTTTCACTGGTATCTTTCTGGTGATGCTCTGGGAAATAGGACAGTAAAGAAAACCATTTCCTGTTCCTTCTTATTCCATTAGCTGTGGTGATTTTCTTCTGGTGAATAAAGAAATTTCTGTAATTTGCCCTGTGACCCGTAGTTCCTGAATCAACACACCATGGCTGCAAAGATGAGGTGCAACCTCTGGATTGAAAAACATATTCATTATCTGAAGAAAAATCAGTTTCTTCCATTACACTTTCGGCCTTTTGTAGTTTAATGTGTTTTTGCATTCTAGCTTTCCAGATTATGCCATTTGCTTTTAAATGGCATACAAAGCATTCACAGGTTTCTTTCATTCTGTTGTATTCTTTTTTCTTTTGCGGTCTCTTGTACTTTTTTGCTGTAGCTGACTATAACTGGGACCATAACCTGTTAGAGATTCTGTATACAGCCCTACAGAAAAAACAGTACCCAGCCCACATGTGTTTATCTGCTGTTTCACTGCAAACAGGAAACTTTATTTTGCAGAGAAAAGACATAGAGTTTATCATAGATGCAGCTACAAACATATTAACACTGCCATCTACTGGTTGGAGAATATATTTCTAATGAATACTGATCTGATGTAGTTGTTGCACAAAATACATGGACATTGTATTCCAACATATATCACAAATCCAGGCCTTCACTACTTCCACTGTAAAATCTGTGAAAGAAATACTGTCTGTGTAGCATCTAATATCTGCAGAACCCTTGCCCACCTCTTCTAGCAGTTCAAGGTGACGGTTTTGGATCCATGAGTCAGTTTTCTGCCAGAAATCTCTCAGTTTGTGTCATACGGAGCAATGACTCTCAGTACATTAAAATTTGGGATCATTTGTTTTCATTTCAGGTGCCGTCCTGAACTGCCCCTGGCAGATTCCAGGTCAGAATGACACAGGCAGTGCCTGAAAGTTACTCCACATCTCAGAGGTAACCTTGGACTTTGTAAGGCTTGGTGCTAGTTTTGTAACTAGTTCTTACATTTGTTTTTCTGGGCAAAATAGGCTGTTAGGTGAAAATTACTTGTTAGAATCACTAATCCAGCTAACAGTTAGTCTTCTCCAGACAAAGCAGAAAATCTGGTAAGCAATTTTGAAGTACAAGTTATTTACCTGTGCTTATTACCCCTCTGAATGAACAGCTTGGGGAAAAAATAGAGTGTTAAAGACCTGAAGCAGCAAGACCCATCTCACACAAAAAGCTCAATTCAGTAAGTAACAACATGTGGGTATTTGCCAACATTAGTTTCAGCTTCACAACCATATGTGTTTATTGCAGCTCCAGTTGGTTCTCATTTATTAAAATAATGGCTGTCATATAATGATTTGAGCCTACAGTCCCTCTTCTTTGGGCAGCAGTAAAAACCTCTCATCCATAACATGCCTTGACTATAAACTTGTACTCGGGGAACTGATTAAAACCATCAGTATATAGGCACTACTATAGCTCACATTAAAAAAAATAAACACAAAGAGCACCTAGTTCAATGCAGCCTCTCTCTACATGGAGGAACCCTTGAAATAATTTCAGGTCTCAGGGAACCCCTGCCAATAAGTACTATAGATCTACAGCTCACAGGACAGTGGCAGGGTGCCCAGTGGGAGGAAAAACCAGAGCTAGGCTTACCGGTAACTCCTTTTCTATGAGTCTTCCAGGACAGCCCCTTGAGACGTAGAGCTCCTCCCTCTGGGACAGGAAACACGTAAGCCTAATACTTTAAAAGCGGACCTTCAGGCCTCCCTCCTCAGTTCTACTCAAGAACCACAGGAAGATACTGACAGACATAACCATTTAAGTAAAAAATATACATTACCGTTTATTTTAAAAGGTGGGCAATCCCGGCTGTCCTGGAAGACTCGTAGAAAAGAAGTTAACGGTAAGCGTAACTCTCCAAAAAACTTCCAGGACAGCCCCTTGAGACAATAATTAAGAACCTACCCACAAGGGTGGGGCTACTGCCTGGAGGACTTTGCGCCCAAATGCCTAATCCTTGCTAGAAAGGAGAACCAGGCAATAATGCTTCACAAAGGTAGAAAAGCTGGACATATCTGTTCTGGCAAGGCACCGGCTCTCTCTTTCCAGGATACTGACAAGGATCTGGTTGAGTGTGCATTAACAAATGGGGGAGGAATTTCTAATAAACCATACGATTCCGTGATAGTCATCCTAATCCACCTAGCTATGGTGGACTTCAACGCCTTGGAACCCTTCCATGCCCCTGCAAAAGGAACAAAAAGAGAATCCGTATTCTTGAATTCTCTGGATCTACTAAGATAGACCAAAAGACTCCTTCTAACATCCAATAAACATAATCTTTCCTCCTCCCTGCTTATGGGAGTAGAACAGAAGGTCGGCAAAACTATATCCTGAGACCTATGAAAGGAGGAGGAAACCAAGGGGAGAAATCCCAGATCTGTTTTGAGCACAATCCTGTCATCAAAAAAAGGCCAAAAAGGGCTCTCTAATCGAAAGCGCCTGCAATTCCCTCACCCTACGGGCTGACGTGATTGCTATCAGAAAAACAGTTTTTAGGAGTCAAAAACTTAATTGAAGACTTCTCCAGATTTTCAAAAAGCTTTTAGGACCAAAGACAGATATCAAATTGGACAAGACCTGAATGCTGCCGGCCTGGACTTGGAAAGAGCCCTGAAAACATTTGTTATAAAAGGGATCCTGCTGGAGGGAGATCTGAAGAAAAAGACTAAGGGCCAAGGCCTGCACTTTTAAGGTGCTGACTGAAAGCCCCTGATCTGCCCCCCCCCCCTAAAAGAAATCCAATATCGCAGGGATATCCAGAGGGCCCCACCCCTTATTCAGCAACCAGAAGTTGAATTTTTTCCAGACCTTAGCATAGATAGCTCTGGTGATTGGTTTACGGCAGCTCACTAAAGTCTTTATAACTCTGTCAGAAAACCCCTGAGCTTTCAGGAGTTGTTCTTCAGAAACCACGCTTCCAACCTCAAGGTTCTGACTTGAGGGTGTAGCACGGGACCCTTAGAGATCACATCTTCCCTCTCTGGTCCATAGCAGAGAAAACCAAGGCCTTGTCAGCCAGAACGGTGCTATCAGAATGAGATTTGTTTTTCTAACAGAAATTTCTGCAGGACTGCTGGGATCAGCCTCACTGGAGGAAACGCGTAACAGAGATTGAACTCCCATGCGCTTGCCAAGGCATTCACCCCCAAAGCCTGCTCCCATGGATTTAGGGAAAAGAATCGGCTGACTTTCCCGTTTTCCTGGGAAGCAAAGAGATCGGCCTCCGGCATGCCCCACCTGAGAGTGATGGTCGAGAATACTTCGTGGATGAGAGATTTTGCTCGGCCCAGGATAGAATGCTGTCTGCGATTACTTGAAGAGGGGAGCTTCGTATACCCCCTTGCTTGTTGATTTATGCCACCTTAGCCATATTGTCTGACTGGATCTGTAGGTGAGGGTCTAATAGTTCCACCTGGAAGGCATCCAATGCTTGTTGGACTGCTAGAAGCTCTCTTTGATTTGAGGGTCTCTGAGCATCCTCCCTGGACGATGGCCCTTGGGCCGTTGTGTCACCTAGATGGGCTCCCCAACCAAAACTGCTGGCATCGGTTGTAATGATAAGCGGACAGGGAAAGTTCCACTCCAGATCATTGGCCAGATTGACTTCTTTCCGCCACCACCAAAGGGACCTCTTGACCCTGGACGGGAGGTGGACTGCCAGATCTAAAGTAGACCTGTCCCCGTTCCAAATCTTCAGAAGAAAATTCTGCAGTGGCTGCTGGTGGAATCTTGCCCACGGGACCGCAGGGAAACATGAAGTCATGAGACCCACTGCCCTCAAAACATCCCTTATTGTCGCTGATAGATTGCTCCAATTTTGCCAGCATCTGACCTATCTTGAGAAATTTTTCTTGAGGTAGGAAGATTTTTCTCTCCACCGAGGAAATCTCGTACCCTAGGTAACTTTCTGGGAGGGAGTTAAGGATGACTTGTCCCTGTTTATGAGCCACCCTAGGATCAGAAGGAAATCCTGAGCCACCTGCAGATCTTTTGCCCACTGTTGGCAAGATCTGGCCATGAAGAGGAGATCATCCAGAACAAACGATGGTAATAGACTCATTCTTAGGGCAACTAAGGCCTCTGCAAACACCTTTGTAAAAATTCTTGGTGCTGAGGCCACACCAAAAAAAAGGTAGAGCCCAGCACTGCCAGTGGAGGATCTCTGAACCTATCCTTACCGCTATTCTCAGGTATTTCTGACTCGCATGACAAATGGGAATGTGGAAATACGCATCCCTCAGATCCAGAGTGGTCATGAAACAACCTGGGTAAAGGATGTTTTTTTTACAGAGAAGATCGATTCTATCCCTAATTGCTTGTACCTTAACGACCGATTTAGGAGGCGCAGGTTTAAGACCAGGCGAAACTTGCCAGAGGGCTTCCCCACTACAAAAAACATGGGAATAACATCCCTTCCCCTGCTCGCTCCTAGGAACTTGAATTAGGACCTGCTGGTCCACTAGGTCTCCTATTAGGCCACACAGAGCTTGTGCCTTGTTTCCGATCTCTGGGAAGGTTGGTTACCAGGAACCTGGTGGGGGGACAGGAGTCCAACTCTAACCTGTCCCCTCTTTCTATCAAGTCCACAATGTATGGGTTTGAGGAGATTGAAGACCACTGAGGGAGAAAGGTTACCAGTCTTCCTCCCACTGGGATGCTCGAGTCATTGAGGCTTGGTGGGGCCTTGAGGAGGATTGAATAAAATCCCCCCTTTTCCCCTATTTTTGTGCCCTGTCCAGTGTTTCTTAGGCTGAACATCCTTGATCTGCTGGACTTGCATTTTTGGACGAAAAACCTTCCTGGAGTAAGATTTCTTCTTACTCTCCACAGAAACAATTCAGCACTGTCCGTGATACTTTTTTTATTTGCACTAACATACAATTTTGAGGACAAGCTTTCAGGGTATGTCCCCTTCTTCAAAGTCCAAGCAGTACTATACAAATCACAAAGTTTCAGCAGAATGTTAGAAGAGATGAAGAAAAAAAAAAAAGAAGGAGGCTAGACCAGAAACGCTCTCTTCTTATCGGCCGTACGTTCCAGGGCCTCCTTGAGACCAGGACCAAAAAGGTTATCACCTGTAAAGGGCAAGGCACAGAGACGCAGCTTGGACGCAGAGTCCCCTGCCCAGGTCTTTAGCCATAATGCCCGCCTGGCTGAATTCACCAGGGCAGAAGTTGCGGCTAGCTTAACTGATTTGGCCGAAGCATCCGCGAGGAAACCTATCGCTTTAAATAGTAAAGGCAAGAACTTTAGAATCTTGCTGCCTGGAGGTCCCTGCCACGAGGTGTGTCTGTAACTGGGTAAGCCAGCATTCGAGATTTCTGGCAACACAGGTGGCTGATAGAGTCAGCTTAAAGATAATAGAGGAGGATTCCCATGCCCTGTGCAGCAAGATCTCCCCTCTCTTATCCATGGGATCTTTTAGAGCCCCCATATCTTCAAATGCCAAGTTCATCCTCTTAGAAACTTTGGATAAGGGGGCGTCCAACTTTGGAACTTTGTTCCATGGCTGGGATCCATCTTCTTCTAAAGGAAATCTCCTTTTTAAATTACCTGCAAAAAGGGCTTCCTTTCAGGGTTTTGCTATTCCAGCTTAATGGTATCAACCGGGGAACTATGGACCTGAAAAACCCTAGTCATTTTTGCATATAGACCTGATACATGAGATCATGCTTAGACAGACAAACTTCCTCCTCCTCAATCTGTAAGGTTTCGTAGATAGCCTTAAGGAGGTTGTACACATCATCGAGGGCCAATTTGTACTGTCACAGCCCCAGTCTCCTCAATCAAACACCACTGTGGTGGGGGAGAACGGGAAGTGTGCCCCACCGTCACCTGCACTCAGAGACTGGGGAAAGAAAAAAAACACTCCCCAGGAGTCAGCAAGAGGGAACCCAGTCCCCAAGCCTACCTGAGAGGAGCTGGAGCCGGAGGAAGCAGGGTCTGCCTGCTGAGAGGGGCCAGCTTCCATCATGTCCTAATTGGCGTGGTCCGCAGCCTCTTCTAGGCTTCCACGCTGCACTCACTGCCCGAATGGATGCTTGCGCCTGCTAATGGAGACCAGAAACCAGTGTCTCCCAGTGCCCGCCGATGACATCACCGCGCTGGACTTCCGTCACTGGAGCACTGCACTGTTCTGCCCCCAGAAGTTGCACATGGTCCTCCTCCCGCCCAGTGATCCCTGAACCACTGTGCTGTCCATGCCGGAGAGGAGGGGGCAGCAAGAACCCGAAGCTCGCCCAGGAGTCTGGAGGGTCACCTCGCCGGAGGTCTCCTCCTCTGAGGACTGAAGAGCATCCGGAGCGTAGCCCCACTCCACTCTCCATGGAAGGATCGCACCGGGAGAGGAGGTAAGTACAAAAAAACGGGAGCTCCAACACTATTCTGGGATGCCCCTTGAGTGTAGAGCCCCCACAGGTTCCTCTAACGTGTACATATCCTTCCGGCAGGAAACACTAAAAACTGAGGAGGGAGGCCTGGAGGTCCACCTTTAAAGTAGTGGACTGGTGTCAATGGTCAATTATCTGAGAGGCAGAAACTGCAGACTGCCCACAGAACCCCTAGCAACCTCTGGAGGAACCCTGGTTGAGAAAGGTCTAATGTAAGTTTTACTGTCATGGTAATTTTAATTGGAATGCTTCTTTCATATCAAGTGACAAAAAAAAAATGATACAAGTATTATACGCCTTTGTTTGCATTTCACATTATGAGAAAGTAAAGTGTGGGGTGCTGGCTCACTTAATTTAGGTGAAAGCTCCTAACTACATATTCTAGCTGATGTAAGTAGCTTTGTTTTTAGGCAGCATGCCAGAGAACAGGGACTGTCTTGGGAGTCATATCTCAGATCAGTTTAAAAGTAAATAAGGAAAGCACTAAAATGAAATGTCAAGAATTAATTTTTATTAAAGGTCACATCTAGCAAAAAGCCAACCAGTTGGGATATGTAGTAATAAACGTACCGCATATGTGGTAATAAATGTGCATTCTGGACATTAGAACTGGCATAAACTTGGGGGATTCCTTCTGTATCAAACAAGCAGAAGCTCTCTCCAGTAGCTGTCTGCCAAACCAGTGACTTGAGGAAGTCCTGATAATGTCTGGTTAAGGCTCCGGCCTTCCCTTCAGTCTTGCACAGTTGTACAGGCTCCTTTCCTGGACTTAAAGGTCTTAACTCTGATTTTACTGCACACTGTGAGTGCTAACAATGCGCATTAGAAGCTGCAACAAAACAGATAGTCTGTCTCATTTGCTGACTGGAGGATGTCCAGCATTATTTATTACTTTCTTCCCTAGCCATAATTGCCCGCCCCTTTAATTCACTGGATTTTGGCTCTTTCAATTGCGGAGGCTGAAGTCAGCATACAAATGTAGGCAGCCTAAGAACATCTACTTCTCCAGACTGACATCCACCCATCAAAACATTTTGATATTTTGCATAAATACTCCCAAGAGCCAGCCCACTGCTTGCATCAGGGCTAAAGGCTATTGGGAGGAGTACTGAGGCAGGGTGCTGTGATATTTTCAGGAAGCCGTGAACAGTACCCCGCTGGACCCTTCCACCAGCCATGATCTGCCTGCATTGCTTAGAAAAGCACAGAGACACAGTGATGACATTGCTGGTTCTAAAAAAGGAGAGGTTTTATTTGAACTTTAATTAGCATGTGATGAGGGTGGGTGAGGGATGGGTGCAACAGTAGACTTTGAAGAGAATAGGCTACAGCAACAGAAGACCACAGCCGATTTCATTGTTATCCATTAAGACCAGAAATGTGAGGCTGCAGTGGGCACAGGAACTTAAATGCTCTGTGTGTTGCAGTTTGCTGCATTTTTTTTTTTCTAATTGTGCAGGACCTATTTCTTCATGTGTTGGCTACAGGCTTCATACAGTGCACTTTATACAACGATAGACCAAAACATCAGCGGGTGCAATGGTGAATTGACAGGTGGTGCCATGAAGTATGCAGTCCAAATAGCAGTATATCACCAGCACACCAAAACTGAGAATGAAGACAAGACATTTTATTTGCCACCCTAGTCTGCAACGTTTCAAGGCCACTGCGAACCCCTTCCTCAGGTAACTAAGCAAGCAATAATATGCCAAGAACAATCAGTTTGGCACCATTCTCATATCCACATTATGCAAACATTTGATTTTGCAACATTCAACCCCAAGCAAATGTTCGCCCACAGAACGAACATACAAACACTTTTGGTGATCAAATTATATTGTAAAGAGCTGAGCAAACTGTTGGCGCTATATAAATCCTGTATAATAATAATAATAATCAAATTACACATTGAGGCTCCATGCACATTAGTGTCTTTTTAAGCTCTTAGAAGCTGTTATCGGCATTTTTGTTCTGCTCCTAGAAGCGAAATAGTGTTTTCCTATGTGTAAATGCACACTATATGAGGCTAATAGTGTTTTTCAAGCTTCAGCACTTAGGAGCAGAAAAAAAAATGTTTTTGTAGAGTTTTGGATGCATTTCTCCAGCAGAAAAAAATGCTGAACCCTCCAAACACTTCTGTACCCATGTCTGCAAGATGTCAACGTGTTTCGCTGGAAACCAAGCTTCTTCAGGCTTTCAGCAGCTGCAGGAGGAAAATGGAAGTGATTGGTTCCTGTATATTCTGCCCCCTCCTATCCAGGTCATGCTGCCCCTGGGCCCCTGCATGCTCTCCTGACACCCCCCACAGCACTGCCAGCTTCCTCCCTCCCCTCTCCTGCTGGCTGCTGTGGCGGATGTGTCAGGATGGATAGCGAGGAAAGGGGCCGGTAAAATATGTCATTTACTAGCCCCTTCCTTTTTTGAATGGACAGAGTCAGTAATCCGTACCGATCACTGACTGTTTATTCATGACTGATGCATAGTTTGTGAATGAACATGAAGCTCGGTACAGAGCTACTCCTGTCCATTCATTATGTGCAGCTGAGGCTGTAGAGAAAGAGATTGAGGGCTGGGTCCTCAAACTTCTTTCTCTGTCTCAAAGGTGGAACATCAGAGGTCTGTTTAGCCCCTTAATATCTTACCATATCCCAACCCATTCCCTCCTCCCCCCCCCCCTTTTTTTTTTTTCTCCCCTCTTCCTTTCTATATACCTACCTTTATCACCTCATTATTCTACTTACTAACTAACCTTCTCTCTACCTGATCTTTAGCTCCCATATATATTCTACTCCTATCTTCGATTTTGTACCATAACCGATACTGAATGTTGTCCTTCAAACAGACGTACTACGCCCCATATCACTCACACATCCAATTCTTAGACACGTGAAATAGATCTAAAGCTTTAGCATGTGCTGTTCATATTCAATATCACACACTTCACACTCCCCTGATAGAAAATCCTGCTCAAAGGTCAAAAGACAATATATCTCTATTTGCTGTTTTTTATATGCAATACATTTCCTGAACTGTAATACTACGTTGACACAATGTTTTACAACGTTATGTTTTGTATTGTCTGTTATGCTTTGATCTGTCTGCGACACGGGAAGCACCACACAGTGATATGTACGACTTTGGATTCACGTCTGTACATGTATTGCTATGTCGACTTTCTTCTAATAAAAATCTTTTTTGGAGAAAAAAAAAAAAATATCCCACCAAAGCCCCCCAACCAGGCTCCTAAAAAAAAACTGTAAAGAATAATAAAAAATTACAATTGTAAAAAAAAATATAAGCAAATATATATATATATATATATATATATATATATATATATATATATTTTTTTTTTTTTAAACGTTAAAAAAACACAAAACTAAACTACTGACACCGCAATAAAGGGTCCACCGACAGGAGTAAAGGGCCCTGGGATCAGTGGGAAAAGCCTTGGCCAAGGTTTTGGGGGGGCCCTTCGTGGTTTCAGGATGAAGTATTCTGGTACATTTGGAAGTACAAAAAGCAGTCAAACTTGAGGGGTGTGCAACAAAGCAATAAAAGTCTAAAAGGCCCATGAAAAAAAACACAACAGGTTAACTTAGGTGGATTAACAACCTACGCAGCTGCCTGAAGAACCTCAGAACTGAAGCTGGCATCAACTGAGGCCTAAACACCCACCTGTTATAACTTATTGAAAGTATGAACAGAAGATCAGGTGGCAGCTTTGCAAATTTGAGAAACATATGTCTAAATGCTGAAAAGCCCAAGAAGCACTAACTGATCTGGTGGAGTACGCTTTGACAGGGAAAAGGAGAATCTTGCCCTTAAGGTCATACCCTTAACAAGTTGCTGAATCCGCCTGGCAAATGAGAATTAGGCTGTCCCCTGCAGGGACCTTCAGGAATGACAAACAGAGATCTGACTGACTAAAGGGAGCTGTAGCTGAGAGATAGACTTGAACTGATCTTATCACATTCAAACAATCGAGGAAAATCTTCCTAGGATGTTTTGGAGTGGGGCACAGTGATGGTAGAACAATGTCCTAAGGTGAAAGGAAAAAAAGACAACTCTGGAAGAAAAGAGGCCTTGGGCCTCAAACAACCTTGTCTTTGTGTAGCACGAGAAAAGGTTCTTTACATGTTAGGTTGTCAACTTAGAGAATGGCCTTTCAGAAGTGATGGTGACCAGAAAGGCAATTATGTGAGTAAGGGTACAGAAATATCCATAATAGGTTCAAATGGTGGTTTCTGAAGAACCAACAGAACCAAGCTGGCATTCCATAGTCATTGGGGAAAGTACAGGAGGAATAATATGAGTCACACCCTGTATGAAGGCCTTCATTATGGTATGAGAGCAAGTGATCTCTAAAAAAGAACTGCTACTGTACAGATTTGACCCTTGATGGTATTCAAGGCAAAATGTTAATCCAAACCAGATTAGAATAAATAGAGAATTAATTCCACTTAAACCTTCCTAGGATGAAAGTTCCTTGAGAAATAAGCAATTCAAGTCAACAAACCATTTTTTCGGAGTCCAGACTTTGACGATTGAGGAAGTCTGCTTGCCAATTTTCTATGACAAGGATGTGCTCGGCACACAGGGCTGGAATGTGAACTTCTGTCGAAGCCAAGATTAGATCTGCTTCTTTCTGAGTCTTGAGACTTCTGGTTCCTCACTGATCTTTGATATAAGCCACTGCCATGACATCATCCACCTGAATCTTAGTTGGGTGACCTCAAAGATAAGACGTCCGCCATTGAAGGTATAACCACTCAGGCTCCTGAATTTTTATTGGCAGATGAGCTTCGTCCAATGACCAATTCCCCTGTACCAAGTGAGTTGCCAGGGCTCCTCCCCAGCCCAACAGGCTGGCACCAACAGGAAGAAGGATCTCTGATTCCAGAACTGGACTCATGACCCACCATGCCTGGACAAGCTTGGTTTTGCTAGTCTGGCATATGGGACAGTCCAGAGACCGCGCCTTCTTGTCCCACACTGCCAGGTTATTAAAGCAAAACTTCACTCTCTCAATCAACGTGGACTATTTCTAATCCTTTTGCTGCTAGCATTAGCAAATAGATAGGAAAGTCTATCATATTTACTTGTTTTAACCTTTTTTTTGCATACCTTCATTTACTTCCTGGTTTCCATGCCTAGGTAAATTATGTCATGCATCCCAGAAGTCTTCAGGAGGGGAGGGAGGATTCTCAGCTCAGCCATTGCCTGAGCCAGGGGCAGATGGATTCCAGGAAGTAACTGCTACCTGAATCATTTGCCCTTACTCAAAATGTCCACTGCCAGAAATGCCAGGAGGTGTTTTTCAAAATGATTTCTCAGCAAAATAAAGCATGGAGACATGGATGAAGGAGTTTGTTTCGAATATTAAAAATGAATTATGTATTGTAGTACTCAGTTGCAGTGCAGTTCCACTTTAAGTTGAAATGGTTTGGTGAGAAATTGGGTGAATGAAACTACCTCAAAGGAGGCCACCAAAAGCTCTGGAATCCTCATGCAAGAACAGAGGGTTTGTTGGTCCTGGAGTGTGGGGTCTGATCTTGAGACCGCATAGTCTGAAGTTTGTCCAGAGGAAGGGCTGTATCAAGGATCAAACCCAGATACTCCAAGTCATGAGAGGGTTCAGAAACTTAGTTGTGGGGATTTAGGTTTCCACCTGAATTTCTGTAGGTCCTGAACAATCCAATGGACATGGGCTTTCCCCAAGAATTTGACAAAATTTGATCTGGTTGAGCCTGAGCCAACTGTTCCCCCAGGGGGAAGGTCATCAAGATATCCCATTATGGGGATACCCTTAGAGCAAAGCAGAGGACTAGTATCCCCATTGGAACATTTCCCCTTTATTCCTGTTTGGGATTTTCTTTCACTTTTGGTGATAACGGTAAAGAGGACAATTAGAGAAGGTTAATCCCCCATAGCAATAAAAACCTGACAGGGGTTTTAATACCTCCCCATTTTATTGAAAAACAAAAAAAGTTTTTTCTTTAGTTATACTTTAAATCACTTGCTGTCCAGTGTGTGTATATATACGTTCTGGACAGCAAGTGATTATACCAGGGTTATGGCTGCAGCTGCAGCCATGATCCTAGTATTGTTTTAATAAGCCAGTGCTTGTCTTTCTTGTATAGGTGATCTGGGTGGCTCATATTTGCAGAGCTGTGAAGTCACCCACCCCTCTTCCACTGGGAAGCCCAGGACCGCTTTAAGTGGTTAGCTCAACTGCCCACAAAGGCGATGGAAGAACATCTGTTCCACGATCTCCTCTGTGATGAATGAACCTGAAAACAACACGGATTTTGTCACTTCTGGTTCAGAACTGTGCTTCCCTGGCCAGTAGAGCAAGGGAAGCAGCTGATCAAACCGATCTGTGTTTGATCAGCTGCTTTGGAGAGTAGGGGCAAAATCAGGGGTCTAACAGACCCCTGATGTCTCCATAAAAAGTACTTGTCACTGCCCAAAGCGATTACGAGGGGCTTACCTTTTGTGATAGCAATAAAGCTAAAGTAGAACTAAAGGCAAACCCCCCCCCCCCATTTTGCATAGAGAAAGGGAGGGCTATAACCCCTGTCAGATTATTTTTTGCCATCTGTGTCCCATTGAGGGAGTTCCCTTTACTTTCTGTCCCATAGTCAAAACAGGAAGCTAGAGGAAATCCCTGCAAATTAAGAGAAACCCTTTGGTCCCCAAGTTCACAAGAACTAGTGTTCCCATTGGACTTCCACTCTATTACTTTTCTGGGGACAACCCAAATTTTGGGATTGTTTAACTTTCACTTTCAATGATAATGGTAAACAGGAGAAATAGAGAGGGGGAGAAGCTCCCTAACAGGGACACAGCAATAACACCTGACAAGTATCCTAATCCCTCTCCACTCTATCCAAAACTAAACAAAAATGTCTTTAGTTGTACTTTAAAGTGATAGTTAAAGTGTTACTAAAGCCAGGACCCTGCATTCACTATATCTGGTCTACCCACATTACACAGAACATGGAAATGCAGTAAATATACTGTAAACTGCTAAATACCTTTTCTCAGTCTTATGACTTCTATCAGTGTCCAGCAGAGCACTGGTTAAAGCTTCAAGGATATATGGTAAAAAAGTGTAGCGCTTAAATATTAAGTGATGTCAAGTGAATCAATACAAAGTGAAATAAATACTTTGGAAATGCAAAAGAGCCCGTCAAATATAAATGGATAATAGTGTCTGTGGGACTACAAGGCACAGCAACCTGTGGAGGAGTTTTCATTTTGCTCTAGGAGGATGCAGAACCCCTGACCTCTGTCTGGACAGTGCTGATTGGCCCTGTGCTGATCACATGCACTCTCACAAAAAAAAAATAAACCTCCCTAGCAATACATACCAAACTGAGCATGTGCAAAGTGACTCCACATGATATGTCTTATCAGGAGATAAGAGGGGGGCACTGGAAGAAGGGGAGGATCCGAGAAGTCAGGATCAAACAGCCTTTTTACACAATGCAGAGAATTAACCAGTTTGGTTCCGCAGTGAGTATAACAAGCATGCTTTACTGAATATACAGACTGATTATACTATTGTGGGTTTAGTAACACTTTAGGTCCAGTGTAATTTCTTCTTTTTGGGGTCCCCCAGTTGAATTATGCCATAATGTGTTAGTATGCACAGCATATTATTATTATTAGTATATTATGGCATTCTTACCTGTCAAACCGAACCCTCCAGAGCTACGCTGCAATGGACCCAGAGGGTCCCAGGCGTTTCTACCTTTGCCCGATCTTCCTTTTGTGTTCTGTGCCTTGGGCTGCGATGACGTCACTCCGGTGCATGCACACAGGAGTCACATTACAGAAGCACAGATCGGGGCCGTAAATGTTCATTGAGCTGCGCATGCACGGCTCAGTGTACATGACGGCTGAAAGGCAGGAGGAAGCATTTACAACAGGGACTACTAGGGTCTCTTCTGTCATACATAGCCTGATTGCCAGATACTTTTCAAAGCACTGTTTACTACCGCTTTAACCACTTCCCCGCCACCCTATAGCAGAAATACTGCTACAGGGCAGCAGGGGTGTGCAAAATCATGTATATATACGTGATTTAGCATTTTCCAGGTACAGGGCGCATGAGCCCTACCTGCACCACCATTCCCCACCACGGCTGTCAATCACCGGGTCCCGGCTGGTGATAACCCACCAGCGCATGGTGATTACCGAGGATCTCCGATGGGGTGGGAGGAGGGCTGCTTTGTTTACTAACAGTCCTTCTCCCTGTCTGCTTGGGCACACTGCACAGCACAGCCATCCCGATCAGTGTAATTACCGTGAAGCACCAACACACCGCCCCCCCAGTAAAACACTCCCAGCACACAGTTAACCCTTTGATCACCCCTCATATTAACCCCTTCCTGCCCAGTGCCATTAGTGCAGTGTAAGTGCTTTTTTTTAGCACTGATCACTGTATTGGTGTCACTGGGGATGTCAGTGACACCAAGTCACTTCCCCCCAGTGTCAGAATGCGAGCTGCAGTCCCGCTATAAGTCGCTGATCACCACCATTACTAGTTAAAAAAAAAAATCCAGTATATATACTGCCATTTGTAGACGCTATAGCTTTCACGTAAATCAATTAATTTACACGTATTGGAATTTTTTTTTTAGCAAAGACATGTCGCAGAATACATTGTGGCCTTAATTTATGAAATTTTATTTTTTTTATTTTTTTACTGGACATATTTAACCCCTTCACGCCGGCGCCTGCCGGCCCTTTAACCTCCCTGGCGGTATGATTATTTCAGATTTTTGGTGCTGAAAGCGGTACCATTATTTTGCATGGAAATATGTATTTTTTTTATTGTAGGCTGTAATTTTTAGGACTAACTCACTGAAATCTGTCTGAACAAGAGTCTAGTAAACATCCCGGGTGTGATAAAACTTGAAACACAAAATCATAAATTATAATTTAATAAATAATCATAAAAAATAATAATATAATAATAAATTTAATTCAATAATATAATCAAACCAAAAACACTGAAATTTGAAATATAGCGCCAAGTTCGGACATCACTGAGCAAAGTCGCAGAATCGTTTTCAGTGTCTGATGACGAATTTCCCCCACGAATCATTATCACTCAATTCTGCAAGTGGTTCTGATTTACTATCGCTGTTCTCCAGCTGGCCTACAACCGCTTTTGACCTAAAGGGACACTTTTTGGACACCATGGACTTTTCTAAGTTTCCAGGCAGAAAGAACAGTCAAAATGCAGGCAGGGCACAGGACTAAGCACTAGGGACAAAATGTATGTGAAATGGTTTCAAACAGTAATGTTTTACTATGTAATATTTGTTTACAAAAAAATGACATTTTTAAAAATGTATAAATTTGCCGCCGTATGTCCCGACATCACAGGGAACGGAACACAGAAGCCGGATGCCGGCATCGGCCGGAGGAGATGGCCGGGGACGCTGCAGGGGACGCATCGCGGGAGCGAAGGACAAGGTAAGCGCTGCAGGGACTCCCTGAGCAACGCCGCATGGTAAGCCTGAGTGTAGCTCAGGGTTACCGCTCTTGGTAATGAAACTTTACCCCGAGCTACACTCGGGAACACCGCCAGGGAGGTTAAGGGTTTCAGAAGCCGGGAGGCAGGGCGGGGTTTAGGGTCATGTGACCGCCATGACACGCCGTCACATGATCGGGAAAGGTCCCGATCGAAAGAGGAGATCGGGGCCTTTCCGTGAGTACTGGACATGTGTGCTGAGGGCACGCAGGGCGCGCGCTCTCAGCACGTCTTTTTTTAATAGAACGCAAATGTGCGGCCGCTCGACATCTAGGCCCAGACGTCAGGAGGCGTTCAGTCAGCACGAAGAGGTTAATAGCTAAAAGTCAAAAATATTGTTTTTTTTTCTCAAAATTGTCGGTCTTTTTTTTTATAGCGCAAAAAATAAAAAAACACACAGGTGATCAAGTACCACCGAAAGAAAGCTCTATTCTTGGGGGAAAAAAAAGGACTGAAATTCCATTTGGGTGCAGCGTTGCATGACTGCGCAATTGTCAGTTAAAGTAACGCAAAAAATGGCCTGGTCAGGAAGGGGGGGGGGGGGAATCCTCAGGAGGGCAAGTGGTTAAATGAAAAAAAGTGTAAAAAAATTACATTTACATAAAGTAAATAAGATTTTAAAGCACCCCGCCCCCCGTGCAAACGCACACGTCATACATAAGTGCACGCATGTGTAAACGATGTTTGCGCCACAAGTGAGCGATCGCCATGAACGTCGGAGTGGGAGGAATAATTCCAACACCAGAGCTCATGTTTACCTCTAAACTTGTAACCTGCATTGGGCTTTGAAAGTGTCCCCCTTGGATAATATCAGGGGCCGTAGTCTGTCGCCATTTTACAGAGGTGCGCCATTTTAAATATTGACACGTTTGGCACCTATTTACTCAATGCAACATCGCCTTTTATACTTCGCCAAAAAGTGGGTGTTACACGGCGTCTGTGTTCTCTAAAATTCATTTCAATTAATCTTTTTTCTAAAAATGTGAAAATATAGCGTACATAAAAAAAAAAAAACTACCACCATTTTATTCTTCAGAAAATAGTTCATGTTTAGGGGTTTTAGGTAATTTTCTAGAAAAAAAATGCTGATTTTAACATGTATGAGAGAAATAAAAAAAAAACAGCCCTGGTAGGCAAGTGGTTATAAAAAGCATTAAAGTATAATAGTAAAACTTTTTTTTGTATTGGAGACAGTGGAGAGGGATGAGAATTTCTGTCGGGTATTTATTGCTATGGTGTCCTCCATTAGGGGAGGTCACTAAGCCTGTAAATTCTGAGCCTGTTGTCACCAGAACAGGAAGTGAGGGGGAATCTTCCAATGGGGACACTAGTTTTGGTGACATGTCTCTGAGATTTTTCTCACGTCCTGTTGAGCCTACAGGTCAGGAAATAAAGGGAAATCACCCCAAGGGGACATAGATTGCTAAAAAGAAAAACAATAATAGAAGTTTGAACTCTCTCCACATTATCCAAAACTACAAAAGTTTTGGATATGGATTTAATGAAAGTGACAATAACTTTCTCAAAGTCAAAGCATAACCACATTAATAATCTCACAGCAGCACACAGGGCTGAGGTGATTTCACTTAGAGGGACATTTCCAGGTTCATACATACCTGAGGTAAAAAAAAAATGGCGTCCAGTGTCAAGTGACCGTACAGAGGGGGGGCGGGCCTTGCATGATGTCTGTCAGAGCTGTCACAAAATGGCCGTGCCCGCCCCTCTTTTTCCTCACTCACAGAATCCCGCCCTTTTCCTTCCCTCAGCGTACGGACACGCCCCCATCTTCACTCCGCCTGCAGACACTCCCCTCTGAGTGCCATTGGCCTGTGCGGGCTCACACCTTTCGTCGGCGGCCAATGACGGGCTCCTCCCCTCTCGGGCACGTGATGCTGTTACTGGGCAGACGTGCTGAGGAGGACTGAGGGAGATCAAAATAAACAGAGAGTCCGGGCAGAGCGGAGTGAGGTGAGCGAGGACGGGGGTAGTCCAGGTGTATAGGGGGGTCTAGGAGGTGCAGCTGCTGCAGAACCTCTTGCAAGGTAGAAAAGTGGTCCCTGGTTTTATATGTTTGTGGTACTAGAAGTCCCAGCATGGCTTGCAACCTCATAGGCTGGAGGTGAAGTTCATGGTAACTACCTGGCAGTGCATGCTGGGACTTGTAGTTCTGCAGTAACTGGGGCATGCTGGGACTTATAGTTCTGCAGAAACTGGGGCTTGTTCTATAATAACAGGGTGTAAAGACATGCTGGGACTTGTAGTTCTGCAGGAACTGGGGCTTGTTCTATAATAACGGTGTAAAGACACGCTGGGACTTGTAGTTCTGCAATAACTGGGTGCAGGGACTTGTAGATCTATAAAACCTGGATGCCAGAGAATGCTGGGACTTGTAGTGCACTCCTGGGGGGGGGGGGTGACAGGGCACCTGGAACTTCAGATGTCCTATGTCCAGGTTGTGCAGACATTGGCTGGCAGGTAGTGCTGGGACTTGTAGTTCATGTTGGAGTCTCCATAGTAATAGACTGCCCCCCCCCCAGTGCTGGGACTTATGTGTGTACTAGTCATGCAGCTTCTACCATGCTGGGACTTGTAGTTCTGCATCAGCTGGGTGCTGCAATGGGACCTGCTGTAGCTGGGAGTAGAGCATGCTGGGACTTGTAGTCCTGTGATCAGCAGGTGTTGGGAAGTGTAGTACTAGCAGTATTTGGTACTAAAACTTTGCAATATCTGGATGTATGAAATGCTGGGACTTGTAGTTCTGCCTGATGTGTCGTGAAATGTGTAGTTGGGCAGTAACTGGGACATGCTGGGACCTGTAGTTCTTTAACTGTATACAAAGACATGATGGGACTTGTAGATTCATAATAACCAGGTGCTAGAGCATGCAGGGACTTGTTGTTCCATGGTAAAAGGGTGCCAATGCATGCTGGGTCTTGTAGTTCTGTAATAACCAGGGCTCAGAGAATACTGGGACTTGGTGTTCTATATTAACTAGGTGCTAAAAGCATGCTGGGACTTGTAGTTCTGTAATAACTAGGTACCAAAAGCATGCTGGGACTTGTAGTTCTGTAATAACTGGTGCCAAAAGCATGCTGGGACTTGTAGTTCTGTAATCAGGTGCCTGAACGGATTGGGAATTGTAGCTCTATGATAACTGGGTATACGTAGATGCTGGGACTTGTAGTTGTACAATAACAGGTGCTGGGACTTGTCATTCTGAAATAGCTAGGTGCCATAGCATGCTGAGACTTGTAGCTCTATAAGTGGTTGTAAGGACATGCTGGGACTTGTAGTTCCATAATAACCAGGTGCCAGGGCAGATTGAGACTTGTAGCTCTATGTTAACCGGATATAAGGACATGCTGGGACTTGTAGTTCTACAATAACAGGTGTTGGGGCTTGTAGATCTATAATAGCTGGGTGTCAGCACATGCTAGGACTTGTAGTTTCATGGTAGCTGGGAAGCAGGACATGGTTTGACTTGTAGTTGCATGGTAACTAGGTGTCAGGACGTGCTGGGACTTGTAGTTGCATGGTAGCTGGGTGTCAGGACGCGCTGGGACTTGTAGTTTCATGGTAGCTGGGTGTCAGGACGCGCTGGGACTTGTAGTTTCATGGTAGCTGGGAAGCAGGACATGGTTTGACTTGTAGTTTGGCCGTAACTGGGTGTCAGGACGTGCTGGAACTTGTAGTTGCATGGTAGCTGGGTGTCAGGACACGCTGTGACTTGTAGTTTCATGGTAACTGGGAAGCAGGACATGCTGGGACTTATAGTTTCATGGTAGCTGGGTGTCAGGACACGCTGTGACTTGTAGTTTCATGGTAACTGGGAAGCAGGACATGCTGGGACTTGTAGTTTCATGGTAGCTGGGTGTCAGGACGCGCTGGGACTTGTAGTTGCATGGTAACTGGGTGTCAGGACGCGCTGGAACTTGTAGTTGCATGGTAGCTGGGTGTCAGGACGCGCTGGAACTTGTAGTTGCATGGTAGCTGGGTGTCAGGACGCGCTGGGACTTGTAGTTGCATGGTAACTGGGTGTCAGGACGCGCTGGGACTTGTAGTTGCATGGTAACTGGGTGTCAGGACGCGCTGGGACTTGTAGTTGCATGGTAACTGGGTGTCAGGACGCGCTGGGACTTGTAGTTGCATGGTAGCTGGGTGTCAGGACACGCTGGGACTTGTAGTTGCATGGTAGCTGGGTGTCAGGACGCGCTGGGACTTGTAGTTGCATGGTAGCTGGGTGTCAGGACACGCTGGGACTTGTAGTTGCATGGTAACTGGGTGTCAGGACGCGCTGGGACTTGTAGTTGCATGGTAACTGGGTGTCAGGACGCGCTGGGACTTGTAGTTGCATGGTAGCTGGGTGTCAGGACACGCTGGGACTTGTAGTTGTAAGATAGGATCCCTTTCCCTGGTCCAGGCATTGGCGGTATATAATGTGACAGGTATACAGGTAGTTGATGGACACACCGGGGCGAATGACGTGTTGGACACGTCTGTTGTACACAGAGCACTGTGTGTGCAGGGTATGGGGTGTTGCGCTCACTGGGGGATGGCTGTTTGCTGTACAGTATTTTTCCATATGGTGAGGGGGTGTGTCTGTTATGATCTGTACACGTCTGTGTGATCGGGGTGCTGACCAGGACATGTCTGCCTTTATCAACCAATCGGTTGTCATTTCTGCCCTGCAAACATGAACTGAGGATTCTGACTGGTTTCTTCTTAGCACACGATTCATACCTTGGGGGGGGGGGTGTCTGTAACATGAAGCGTGTTCCATAGACTGAGGGTTGTGTATGTTATACATTGGAGGGAGGGGTGGTGGGGATATGTTATCTATGCCGCGTTCACTTCAAACATTGTAGGGGACCTGATTGTCATGTGCTCTGTACATCAAGGGGGCGTGTCCAGTGCGATTTATTTCTATACATGGGGGGTGTACATATATACTGTGCACATGACATGTACAGTATATGCATGCTACACAATGAGAGGAGTTCTGTTACCTCTAGTGTGTTGTGTACATTCTTGGGGTGTTCTATACATACAGTGTGTTCTTTCCATACATTGAGGAAGGGGGTGTGTCTGTGTATTGTACAGGTGGAGTGTGTTGGGTGTGTACCGCACGCGCTCTCTATAGTGTGCTCACCCCGTATTGTTAGTCTGCATTCACAGAGGTTGCTTTACTAAAACCGAAGATCTGGCGCAGCTCTGCATGGGAGCCAATCGGCTTCTAACTTCAGCTTGTTCAATTAAGCTTTGACAATAAAACCTGGAATCTGATTGGTTTCAAGGCACAGCTGCACCAGATTTTGTACTCTCCAGTTTCAGTAAATCAACCCCTTAGGGATTTGTGAACGCATGAAAAACGTGCATGACTCTTGTGCTGTCGTTGTTAATGACTTCCCCCAAACAGGGCAAAAAAAAGGGAAGCAGTTGACAAAAACGTGAAGTTTAAAAAAGCAGTTTTTGCCCCACGCAGGGCAGGGTATGCGCAGTGAGATTTTGAGCTTGTTTGCAAAAGGCTAAATGTAAACACAGGCTTAGAAAGGGGGCGTGGCTGTGTAATATATGGTGTGTTCCGTGCGCTCTGTACATTACGGGGGTGTGTCTATTTATGGTCTGGACAGTGTGTACTTTCCATACATTGAGGAAGGAAGGGAGGGGGGGGGGTGTTCTGTGTAATGTACTGTGTGGTTTTGCGTAGACTGAGTGGGTGTGGTTTATGTATAGCATGTGCTTTCTATGAACTGGGGGGGGGGGGGGTCCTGTTATCTGTGGTGTTCCATACATTGTGCGTTGCAATCATTACAATCAGGGCAGTGACAACACTTTTTTTTCTGGCGGGGTGTGTGTAGTCAGAAGCCATGTGCCAAGTTAATAAAAACCTTGCAACAATTTTGTTGTTGTTATGAATGTGTGTGGCGGATTCCCGCCATTCTGCAGAGGAGATTCCTGCGACGGATTCATATGTGCATTACATTCATTTTTTGTAAGTTTGTTGCACTGCCTCGAGACAGATTTCTAAGTTCGTATCTGCGGTACTCTTTTATGTATACTAGGGAATGTTTGTTTTTCATTGACAGAGCTTCTTGCACAGCGCTCAATGTACATTAACCCCTTGTTGCCGGCGCCTCCCGGCCCTTTAAGGGTTTCAGAAGCCGTGAGGCAAGGCGGGTTTTAGGGTCATGTGACCGCCGTGATTCGCTGTTACGGCAGTCACATGATCGGGAAAGGTCCCGATCGAAAGAGGAGATTGGGACCTTTCCGTGCGTACCGGACGTGTGCTGAGGGCACGCGCTCTCGGCACATATGTTTTTCTTAATTGCACGCAAATGTGTGGCCGCTCGGCGTCAAGGCCCAGGCACACTTTCGTGCGGCCGGCACAAAGAGGTTAAAGAGGAACTCCACCCTTTCTAGCTAAAATTGTATATTATTTCCTCGGTAATTGTTCCCGTATGTAAATGTAGAAAATAGATATTCACTCGTCCATGGAGTCTAGCATTGTCCTCCTCCAGCCCAAACGGTGGGGGGTGTCTCTGCTCATGTGCCATCTTGGGTCAATATCCCACGCATGCGCAGACATTCTGTGAGTCTGTAAGCCTTGGCAGAGACCCATGGTGGTGTGCACATGCACCAAGTTGCACCAAACCCCAGACATGCCGCAGGTCTCCGTGCATGTTTAGACCATTTTCGTGAATGCGGAGTCCTACAACAGGTCTCTGCCAGATATTGTGAAATATGTGCAAAGCACCTGTCATTTTTGGAAATGAGACCTGCAAAATGTAAAAACAAAAAAGGAATTTATTGTTAAAAAAAAATCCCAATTACTTAAAGTGTTACTAAACCCACAACAGTAGAATCAGTCTGTATATGCAGTAAAACATGCTTGTTATACTCACTGTGGAACCTAAGGGGTTAATTCCCCCCCTCCCCCGGCATTGTTTAAAAATGCTGTTTGATCCTGACTTCTTTGATCCTCCCCTTTTTCCAGTGCCCCCCTCTTATCTACGGATAAGACATCGTATAAAGACACTCTGCACATGCTCAGTTTAGTGTGTATTTCTAGAGAGGTTTTGTTTTTTCTTGGGAGAGTGCATGTGATCACTGCCCAGACAGAGGTGAGGGGTCCTGCATCCTCCTAGAGCAGAAAGAAAACTCCTACAGGCTTTAACCAGTGCTCTGCTGGACACTGATAGAAGTCACAAGATTGCTGTAACTCCTGATGAGAAAAGGTATTTAATAAATAAAAACTGCTAAAATAATTGCATTTCCATGTTTTGTGTACTGCTGTGGGAGACTGTGGGCAGGGCCCTGGGTTTAGTAACACTTTAAGAAAGGAAATTGGGGGGGCGGGGGGGGGGGGGGGAGAGTGTTTTTTGTGCGTCCACCTATAGCAAGGGCATTATTCAACTTTGTTCAAAACTGGAGTTCTATTTTTAGAATTTTTTTCTCTATAGGTGCCCCTTATCTGCATAGGCAGCTTTTTGGTTAGGTGGGCATGTGGTTTATGAACTGTATGTCTTTCCATACATTGAGGAAAGGGGTGTGTCTGTGTAACACATGGTTGTGTTTTTGCCTACACTGGGTGGGAGTGTATGTTATGTACAGAATGTGCTCTCTAGGAATGGGGGGGGGGGGGGGGGTGGGACTGCTATCTATAGCGTACTCACTCCATATATTGGAGGGTTGGGTCTGTTGTAAACAGCTCATTATGTTCTTGTTAGTACACTATGTTCTTTTCTGTGTCATTAATGGTGTGTTTTTCTATAAGTAAGAGTGGGCGGATTATGATGTACAGTATATTCTCTCTAAATATTCCCACGATAGGAATATTGAACGAATGATCGTCCTGTTTTTTTTTTTTTTTGCATGCTAGTCTCCTATCGAAAATGAAGAGGTTACTAAAGTTTTGAAAATTCTCATGCAACAGAATACAATTTTGAAAGTGATTTCTTCTTTGTATTGTAATGTATGCTTTCATTTCTGAGTATGTGTGGTCTTGGTCTTCCGATTTTTTTTTTTTTTTTTTTTTTTTTTTTTTTTTTGGACAAATACTGTACTGATTAAATGACAATCGTACGTTCTGGTATCGTACAATAAAAATGTTCCTGTTTGTCCCTTCGGATAATTTTGCATGAACTGTCGTGATTAGCTTTTGAAAGCTGTGTACTAATTATTATTATACAGTATTTATAAAGCGCCGATAGTTCGCTCAGCGCTGTACATTACAAAGGGGGACAGAACATGTGACAGAACAATACCAATACAATGCAAAACATGAGGGGATCGAGGGCCCTGCTCTTTCGAGCTTACAATCATCAGATTATTGTACGATCGTTTCGAAAGCTGTATTTTTCGGCCAATTTTCTGATCGTGTGTATTAGGCATTACTTTACTGTGGGTGTGAATTGTTTTATATAGGGAATGGCTATAATGTACATTACTTGCATTTTTTTTTTTTTGTGAAGGTGTGACATGCATGTAGAGTGTATTCTTTCTATGTATTGTGGCGGTGTCCGTAATCTACAGTATATGAATTTATTTACTCTGGAGGGTGTACAGCGCTCTGTATGTGCAGTGCTCTATATGTACTCTGAAACTTTATGAACTTTGTACACAGTGAGATGGTGCATCCATGTAATGTCATATATTTGAATTCTTTGCATTGGGGGAGATTTACTTTCTTAGATTGTACGCTCCTTGAGGGTTATGGACTGATGTGAATGTACAATATACATGTAAAGTGCTGTGTAAATTGATGGCGCTATATATGTACCTGTAATAATAATTTACTAAAAGTAGAGCACACAGAATCTGCCGTTAATCGGCTTCTAACGTCAGCTTGTTCAATGAAGCTCTGGAAGCTGATCAGTTTCAGATTTTGCATGCTCCAGTTTTAGTAAATAACCCCCATTATGTCCGGTGTTATGTACGTTTTTATATATATATATATATATATATATATATATATATATATATATATATATATATATATATATATATATACTCCATGTGTTGGGAATTGTTCATACTGTGGATGCGTTCCATAGGTTCTCAGGAGACATATATTGCAAAATACATTCTCAGTACTTGGAGGGGGGGGCTTTCAGTGTTCTTTGGAGTCCACCCAGGAACACTGATCCAGCTCTGTGAATATGATTCGCTCTCTTTACTGTTTTTTGCTACAAACTGAGACTTGTTGGTAGTAGGACAGGTTGTCCTGGGTTGGTCAGTGACCAATCCACCTGTAGACGGCAGTGTAATCCAAAGGTTTAAAGCTGATGTCTGGACACGAGACATAATCTGCCCTTGCAGTTGCCCCCCCCCCCCCCCACTGTAAGGATTAAATGCCTGTTTAGTGTAGAAGTACAGGGATATGGTGTAATACTTGACCTATTCCTCACTCTGGTAAGCTTCCTCCATCTATGTGACTAGTCCTCCGGAATGTTTTCTGTAAGTTTCAGGCCAAGGTCACCTTCTCACTTGCAGTGCCGGGTTAATAGCCGGTGACTGTAAGGGACCCACCCTAGAGTCTTATACTTGCACCCCCAGACCAAACAAGCACTTAAAGCGGAGTTCCAGTGATAATTGAAAACAAAAAAAAAAAAGTCAGCAGTTACAAAAACTGTAGCTGCTGAATTTTAAAAAGCGAACACTTACCTGTCCCTCAATGTCGCTGTGTCCTCCACGCAGCCTGTTTCATCTGTTGCCCTGTGTTCCCAGTGTCGGCATCTTCAGTTTCGGCACGTGGCTGTGACCTCTTGCTGCTTCACAGCCGGGTGCCCACTTTGCATGCGCGAGTAGCGCTGCGCTCTGTGAATGGTTCCGTAGTCTTCTGGGACGTGTCACGAGGAAGGGGGGGAGGACAACTTCCGCTGTTGATCGCAGTGGGAGTGGGTACTTGTCAATTTCGGGTACCCGCTCCCCAAAGGTGCTGATCCTTAACGGAGAGCGGGGACCAGTCCTTGAAGTGGAACTTCCCTTTTTGGGTGGAACTCCACTTTAACCCCTGCAGTGCAGTCTTATTTTGCGGAGTTCAGCTTTAATGTATAATTCCAGTCAAAGTTCCCATTCTAAACCTATTCTATCTATGCTGTAAAAGGAAAGATGTCCATGCTCACCTATCCTGAAGTCGCACCGGTCTGGTCACATGATCGCTCCAGCGCCTGGGCAATGACATCACCCATAGGGCTTATTGTGGGGCAGTCGTTGTCGGTTGTCCCTCCAATACACTGGCATCGGTGCTGGAACCCGATCGTGTGACCGGACCAGAGTGGCTCAGAATAGGTAAATATATACTTCTTTCCTTTTACAGGGTAGATAAAATAGGCTGTTAATGGGGGTGGGAGTAGATTTATGCTAAGTTAGGTTTTGACTGGAGTTACACTTTAAGATCTCCTGTGTCCTTCAGTGGACTCCCAGAAAAGGATTTTATGGTGAGCACAAACATATTATTTTTCTTTTGAGGCAAAACCCTCAAACACATTTCCACATAGGCTATACTTTTGTGACTTGGCACATGCTTGAGAGTCCCCATGAACTCCCAGCAACGGTTCACGAGTTATGTTAGCAGTAATAGTTACTCCTGTTTGTCACTTTTTTCGTTACTCAGAAATGTCGGTTATGCATGTTGCATAACTGGGAACAACCTAACCGCACTGTGCTTCTAACAAAAGGAAAAAGCATTGGAATAGGTCCAACTTGGGAGAAGAAAATATCTTGAGGCACTAAATAAACTAGCTTCTGACATCTATTGACTTCAGTTTCCCACTCAATTTACAACATTTTCACTTCTTTGGAAAAAGCCAATTAAAATATTAGACGGGAGACAACATAAGAAGAAAGCTATTTTAGAAAGGGCAGCCCATCCTTGCATCTGATGTTCTGGATCTGAAAATTGCTTGCGATAATTTGGCGAGGATCGAGCCACATGTATTTTCTCTAGGGGATACGCCCATCTGTTTGAATTTTTCATTAACCTCTTTAAAGAATATGTAAACCCAAAATTGTATATTCCTGATGCCTGCTGTACCATGTACTTGTATGAAAAAGTATCCTGTCCTCTTGTATTGCTTCCTTTGTGTGAAATCCCTGGTGTTTCTGTCATTATTTCTGCTTTCCTATTACAAAATGACCACACCAGACAGGAGAGCACAGCGTGGTCAGTTCTCTGGTTGTGCTGGGAACTCGGTCTGCTCTTCTTTAATGATCATACTTGTGCTGATATGCCCCCTCCCCTGCACAGCCATTCACTGGGAAGACAAGTGTACTGCTGTTTCTCCACCCTTCCCTCTCTATGCAGCTGAGAACAGAGGGTATGTAATCCATTATAAAAAAGGGGAAAAAAGAAAAAGGTATTTATAAAAAAAAAATGTAATATCCATACACAAATATTTTACCTTTTAATTTCTTTTTTAAATACATGGGTGAGAGTTTACACGTTCATGAGAAGTAGAAGTCCAGTCAAAACTTGAATCAGCTTGAGCCTACTCCAATCCCCATTCTAAGCCGTATACTAACTATCCTGTAAAGGAAGGATATGTATACTTACATAATCTAATGGCAGTCTGGTCCAGTCATGTGATTAGGTCCCAGCACCGGCTTTAGGAGAGGGGAGGGACAGCCAACAACAGATGCCCATATTAAGTCCATGGGTGACGTCACCACCTAGGCTCTGCAGCCATTGCCACTGCTCTCCTCTGAAGCCAGATGCCTGGGAGATCACATGACCAGATCGTAGCACCCTTCGATTAGGTAAGTATACACCTCTTTCCTTTACAGGGTAGCTAGCATAGGGCTTAGAATGGGGGAGGGAACAGGTTTAAGCTTAGTTAGGGTTTTTAACTGGACTTAAGTGAAGGAAAGACTACTACGTTACTTCAGAGATACTGGGGGGGGTCATGGAGTATACCAGTTTTTAGACTGTCACTTTTAGGATGGGCAAATGACTTGCTGCCTGTGACTAGGTTCCTCAAGAATATATGCCAGTAAATGGAAGCTGGTCGCTCATTCATTAGCTGTGAGTTCATTTAGGTGACATACTAAAGCCGGGCCATACAGGGATCAAAATCGGCCCGCACTGAACCGGCCAAATTCCAATCCATTTATGGGCAGGCTGGTTGTACAGAAGTCGATGTACCGATTGACTTCTGTACAACCAGCCTGTTGGGAAAATTTCTGTATGATCAGCGCCGCTGGCCATAGCCAGCAGTGGTGGTCAGTGTATTCTGATCCTGCTGTAATTCTTAGCTGGAGTGATTCCTCCATCCACATCAAGTGTGTGAATAGAGGAATCGGGTCTTTTTTTTTTTTTTCCAATTTACTGGCTGAAATTTAAAAAGAAAAAAAGAATCATGTGTGGGCTACTTTAGCAAATACTCCAAAGGCTGTGATTACTAGAGGAGGTAAACTTTTTTTTTTTTTTTTTTTGTGGAACCTACTCATGTTTACTTCCCTATGTTTTCAGACCATAATATAATTTAACAGAAAGCATCAAAAGCTGTTTCCAGCCCTGGAATAAATGTTGCAAATTGGGGAGCGGTTTCTGTAAAAACATATATCAGCACTTTGCCCCCTTCAGGCATCTGTTCTTAAAGCAAGCAGTCTGGGTCCCAGGCATTTGTCCCCGGACGCATACTGCCCTAAAGAGAAGTAGCGTCCGGTGCACCGTCCAGCTCCGTCCTCTCATAGAATTTGACAGGTTGCTGGCATTGGAACTGGATGGTGACCTTTGCCCCCCGTCTGCAACTAAATGCCAGAGCCCCCATGCTTCGGCGTCTTTCCACCTTTAAAACCTAAAATAAATCTGAATCCCTAACACCCTCCCTGCTCCTCCTGCTGAGTTTATCTGCATGTGCTGAGAATGATCTGCTGCCTAGGTGTGCTGGTGTATCAAGCCGTACACAGGAGGTTGTGTATATCTGACTACACTTTAAATTTATCATGAGAGATTACATGTCATCTCTTCTGTCATAAATCGAAAATACAGGGCAGTTATTTCTCATGTAAAGTGTATCTAAACCAAAGCGCAACATTGTAATCTTCTGCAGCGTACTGATCCTTGATGTGGTGGCTGCATTTGTTTTCTTTTTTTTTTTTTCTTCAAAACGTTTGTCTCCTTGTGATTCTGCAAGTAACACACACCTGAGTCCCAGGGGTGGGCAAACTTTTTGACTTGAGGGCCGCAATGGGTTCATATATTGGACCCGGGGGCCGGACCAAGAGTAGATGAATGATGTGTATGTGTGAATTAATATAAATTAAATTAAAATTTGTAACATTAAATGTTTAGATTAATTTAAGGTAGAAAAGCATAAAAAGTTATTTTACAAAACTTTTATGCAATGTATTTCTTTCATAAAATAGTGCCTTCAATTTTAGTGGGAACAGTGTTGTTGGTCTCCCTTTTTTGTTAAGGCATCAAAGTAATATTCCCCCATAGTAAGTATAGTAATTCATCCCCCCTATAGTAATTCATCCCCCCTATAGTAATTCATCCCCCATATTAATTCATCCCTCATATAGTATTTCATCCCCCATAGTACTATTCCCCCCCAAGTAGTAAGCCAAGTCCCCCCTGTGTCAATTTACTTACCTTTGCTCCGCGCGTTCCTCTCGCCGTGTTCCCGCGCCGTTCCGGTCTTCAGGGCGGACTGTGAGAGGAGCCTAGCTCCCCTCACGTTCGTCACGCTGCCCCGCCTACACACATCCTGACAGCCAATGTTTGCCTGCCCTGGCTGTTTTTTTTTTTTTTTATCACGCTCCGCGGGCCGGATTAAAAGGTCCGCCGGGCCGTAGTTTGCCCATTGCTGCCTGAGCCCTATCAGTAGCACAGATGTTCTCTGTACTGTATTACTATTAGTACTTATTGAGGAGCATCGTTGTCACCATAGGACTTAGTATAGTAGGACTACAACCCCCTGCCCCATCTCTAGAACATAGAATACAGGTGTTCTGTAGTCCACAGAAAGGGCTGGTAGCAGTGTAAGCGATAACCCCCGGTTCACATCCATGCGACCGTGTGGGCCACATTTGCACAGGCACGAGAGCAAAATCATTTGAATGGACTCCCGTGCCTGTGACACGCAGGGAAGAAGTCCCTGCACGTCTTTGGAAAATGCAGCCCGCACGGGAACCTCGGTTCCCAGTAGGATTGCGTTTTCCAGTGCGGGCGGCGTGCTATTAGAACTAATGGCACCCACCCGCGGGTCCGCAATTCTCTGTGCGGGTGGTGCGGCTGCACAGATTTTTGTGCAGATCCGTAGCGGCACCAACAGCACAGATATGAACCTAGGGTAAGAGTGAGGCGCAGGAAACTATCAGCTCACTTGATTTCTGGCAGAAACCACAAGTATTTTTTTTTTTGCACAAATAAATCTAAGCAATGCTTAAAAGACCAAAAGCTTTATGTACACTTTTAGGGTCCTTTCTTACTGATCAGTTGTTCAGTTAAAGAGAGTGGAAGAAAAATACATCCCTTTAAATCCTATGGAGCTCTTCCCACTGGCCAGGTATGTTTTCAGTTGCCTTTTTAAAAGTCTTGCTTGTTGCATTTTTGGTGTGGTAAAACAAATTCACCAAAATTGTACCTCACTATAGAAATGAATGGGAAAATGCAGCTGTGGGAAGTGCTTTGTCCAGTGCAGAAATATGAGGGGAAAAAACGCAACTCAAACGCATGAAAAAACACAATGCACCGTGACAAAGGGATATGCGTTTTTTCAACGGAGCAGTATGAAAGAGCCCGTAAGAAAACATGTCAGGGTGACTTATGTTCTGAGTAATCGCAGTTTCCTGTTAAGGTCAGTGGGTGGAGCCATGCACGTGTAATATTTATGCCCTGTTGGCAAAATGCACATCCAGAATTTCTGCATCATAGGACAAGATCTGCCTAAGGCTGCCCTAATTCAGGTGTGAAGATCCACGATCACACCTCCCAATCACGTGCACACGTTAACAGCTGGCAGTTTGTTTTAGCTGATGCGTGTATTTTTACACTGACACATGCGATTTCCTGAGAAAAAAAACTGATCTGGCCAGTAACACAGTTCCGGGTGGCTACAATCACTTGTCCACTGTATCTATGGAGGGGCCACGTGGCCACCCATGGGCAGCAGCATTGCCATCTTGTGGAGAGGGTAGTGTTTGATGGACTAGTACAGTGGTTCTCAACCTGTGGGTCGCGACCCCTTTGGGGGTCGAACAACCCTTTCACAGGGGTCCCCTAAGACCATCAGAAAACACATATTTCCGATGTGTAAAGAGCAGCAACTGTGTAGAAAGCAACTGCTGTGTTGAAAGCAGCTACTCTGTTAAAAGCAGCTACTGTGTTGAAAGCAGCAGTATTGGAGGTAAAACGACACTCATGAATTATAATTACGGGGTAAATAATTTTATGGTTGGGGGTCACCACAACATGAGGAACTGTATTAAAGGGTCGCGGCATTTGGAAGGTTGAGAACCACTGGACTAGTACATTCGATGGATACAAGATACTGTGTATTTCTGTGCCTAATGGATAGTAGTACAAATACCCCAGCTGTCTCTCAAAAAGTGCTTCCCTTGTTGCACTGAATGACTCAGTATAATATAAGTAACAATGTATGTGTGTAATAGCGGAGCTATTTTAAACAAGTGACCATTACCTAAATGTGCTCTTTGAGTGCAAGCAATCCACCTGCACAATGCCTGTGACAAAAGTAGCAAATATATGAAAAACTGTCAAATCATTACAACCCCCCCAAAAAAAACAAAACAAAAACGAGGGTATGTATGACAATAACAATTCCTTAATTTTGTGTCAAAGTCCTGTGAACAGTCCAATAAATATACCCAAACGTTGTTTACATCCATCCACCTTCTAAATGGATTGCTGTGCCATATTGAAAAGAATCTTCTCCATTTGTGACCCTATGTGGGCAAAACTGTGCTCCCTTACAAGAGAATAAGTGGGTCTTTGTACTAAGCCAGTCTTCCACTCCTCATCAGCACCAAACCATGGGAATACACAAGTGATAGACTTCTTTTCTTCTATTAGATCAGCCTTTCGCAACCAAGGTGCCCAGGCACCCTGGGGTGCCTTGAGGGTACTTCAGGGGTGGCAAAAGGTCTAAAAATTGCCCAAAACTTGTATACAAACCAGCAGGTGGAACAAGCCTGTCCTTTAGTTACCAAAGCCACAGGTTTTCATTGTGCAACATTACAACCTTCTAGCCACTGACGTCCTGACAACCGATGACATCACCAGTTGATAAGGAGGATGTCAGCTGCCTGCACATCATCCTAGTTTGACCCTCCCCTGCCCCCTCTCCATCAGTGCTGGGGTCACCTTAGCTCAGTGATGGAGAAAAACTGAGGGAGAAAAGAAACATAGGAATACTAGTCAGTACCGGTGTGCAAAAGTGTATTTGCTTTGGAAGAATAAATCACCTCTAATGTTGGGTGTCCTACATGTGTGGATGTTGCTGCTTTATATAAAACAATTAGAATAGTTTTTCACATTTTAGAATGGGGTGCCTCAAGACTGTCCATAATTTTAAAGGGTGCCTCGGGACTGTCCATAATTTTAAAGGGTGCCTGAAGACTGTCCATAAATTTAAAGGGTGCCTCGGGACTGTCCATAAATTTAAAGGGTGCCTGAAGACTGTCCATAAATTTAAAGGGTGCCTCAAGACTGTCCATAATTTTAAAGGGTGCCTCGGGACTGTCCATAATTTGAAAGGGTGCCTCAGGACTGTCCATAATTTGAAAGGGTGCCTCAAGACTGTCCATAATTTGAAAGGGTGCCTCAAGACTGTCCATAATTTGAAAGGGTGCCTCAAGATTGTCCATAATTTTAAAGGGTGCCTCAGGACTGTCCATAATTTTAAAGGGTGCCTCAGGACTGTCCATAATTTTAAAGGGTGCCTCAGGACTGTCCATAATTTTAAAGGGTGCCTCAGGACTGTCCATAATTTTAAAGGGTGCCTCAAGACTGTCCATAATTTTAAAGGGTGCCTCAAGACTGTCCATAATTTTAAAGGGTGCCTTGACTGAAAAAAGGTTGAGAAACACTGTTCTAGATTACTCAAACAAAGGTAAAGACCAGAAAAGAAGCTTCATTGCACAACCTTTAATAATTATTTAAAATCCCAAACCAATGCTAAGATGCACTCCCAATAATGCATGCCTCCTTAGGCACCCGGTATGACTTGTCACCGCGTTTCACTTGGATACGCTGCCACTACACTTTGCTTGGAGCCAGCGTGATTTCCACTCAATGGTTGGGATGTAAGCATTGGATGAGACCAACTGGACATCCCACATCTACGCGTTTCATCTTTGGACGTCGTCCGTAAACAGTCCGGCAACCATCTTGTGTGTGGTTTATATACCTGACTGTTTACTGCTTTGGCGCTAATTACCATATTGTATGCAAAACTTGGTGGTAATTGGCATGAATTACATATAAAACTTTAAACACAAGGGTATTTGATTTGAACCTCAAACATTTCTCCTTCACACCCAAATACTATGTAAACATTGTAATAACTGCTGTATAAAGACATTTGCTGTATAAGAATTATTTAAAGTAAGGCTACAAACATTTTATTCAGACTTCTGTTTCTTGCTCTCTATTGGTGACTGTGCAAACTGCATCTCTATGCAAAGAATACTTTTTAAAATCGTACGTTAGATGGACTTTGATGACTAACAAACTAAAGCCTAACTCCAGCTACCACTTTTCAGACAGTTAAAGCAACATTATTTCTTTCCTTTTTGGATAAAGATTTTACATTATTTAAAAAAAATAAAAAAATAAAAAAACACTGCAAGTGTTAAACATTTTGCCCCAACCCACTAACTGCTACTTTTGCTGCTCAGCTTAACCTGCTAAAGGAAGCTGACAAATGATAGATTTACTGGCAGTAGCAACATATGAAAATAAAAAACATAAACCGGGAATAAATTGCAGCCACCACATCCAAGGATTTGTAAATTGCAATATATTTTTGTTTTGGGATTTAGATACACTGTAAGATATGAAAGCAATAGATTATATTGAAGCCCAACTTCAGAATATTAGTAACACCCCTTTCACTCCCAGAATAACTAATCACTGGTTTGAGAAAAAAAACAAAACACTATCCACATGCCCATTTTACCAACCTGAAGCCACAGGTCATGTGATGAGCCTTCCCTATTTTTTCTGTTTACTTTCTGGGGTCTTTCTTTGGGTGTTCACATCACTGCCTGCACAATGTGGACAACTCCTATTGGTGGAGGCAACACTTGCAGATGCTGGGACTTCTCTCATAGGTTCCAAAGGCAGAACTCATGGGGGGGTGGTTTGGAGATGAGTACCTAAGGCGATAATGAGCTGGGAAAAATGTCTGCTCCCCGAGGTAAGAAATTACCTTTACTCATAGTATGAGTCAACTGAATATGATCCATTACACTGCAGAAAGGCTTAGGAAGGGGTGTTTGCGATCATGACGAAGGTAGTTGAAGCACGATGTAAAATGTTAATTTCATTTTTGCCTGGAGTTGGGCTTTAAGTAGGGATTTTGGATAGGATGAGGTGGTTGTAGCCATATTAGTGAACTTGTAGCAAAAACAATTGGCAAGGGCGTTGAAAGAAACAAAACTCCACGCTTGAAGCATAGTCACTTTGTTTCAAAAACAAGACTTCTAATTCCTCATTTACCAATATGCAGAAAGAGATTTATTCGTGGCGTTTCTGTAGAATCACCTCCTGGAAAATTGCCATGTACTATCTGGTTTGTTGTACTAGCTGCTGCAAATAATGTCCTCCAGCCTGAAATATGTGTTGATCTGTGGAAAGAAGGTGTGTGAGTGCTTGTTTAAAGAAATGTCAATGTTCTGTCATTGTCACCTCATTGGTAGAGCTGAGAACTCTCAGGGTTTATCTTTCAAAATCTTCAAGCCGACTTTGCAGCCTCTTGGTTTAGAGTGTTTTGTTTGTGTTTTTTTTTTTTTTTTTTTTTTTTTTAATTTAAAAGTGTATGTTGATCCAGAAACTTTTTTTTTTATAGTTTTTAAAGGGATACTAAACACACAGTTTGTTTAATTGATATTATCCCTTCTATTTCTGTATGTGGATGATGGCACTGTAAATATTTTAATTTAAAAAAAATCTAAGTATCTTTTTTCCTAATCGATATACAGCTGTCACATGACCCAGCTCTTTTCCATCCTGTCTGCAAGGAAACAGTGGCAGGAGGAGGAGCTTCTAGTCCTCTGCTGCGCATATATATATATATATATATATATATATATATATATATATATATATAATTTTTTTTTATATAATTTTTTTTTTTTTTCTGCCAGTCAGGTTGTGTCACATCCCTCCAGCCTGTGTCTTAGAATTATTATTATTAAGCAGTATTTATATAGCGCCAACAGTTTGCTCAGCGCTGTACATTACAATGGGAGACAATACATGAGACAGTACAGTAACAATACAATAAAATACACAAGGGGTTGGAGGGTCCTGCTCCTTGGAGCTTAGAATGAGAGGGAGGTGAAGCCACATTAATCCACGTTATATCCCACCACCCATTGTGTTTAGCTGGTTGGTAGGCATGCAGGAGGAGGGAGGGAATGGGCTGTCATTTACCACTGTGTGATAGGAAGGAAATGCTCAGTATAGAAACTCACTGAAAACTGAGCATGTGCAAAGTTGCCACTACAGCTTCAAAATCCCTAGCTGAATTGGGGACATGAACAGAAGATGGAGACAGAGAATAGCAGGATCAACTAGGTTTTTTTGCAGAATACAGAAAATGAATCTCATAGTGACCTGAGTGCGTATGAACAGAATGTGATGCAGCATTTATTGATTGTATTTTAAACTGTGGGTTTAGTGACACTTTAAGTGAAGTAGGGAAGACTCAGAACCTTTGTTAGTTTTTAAAGGATAAGTTAACCTTTTGCAAAAAAAAAAATAAAATACACTTTTTTTTTTTTTTGCTGGAATAAAATGTGCATTTATTATTTTTTGTTGCAGGAGCCTGTAAACCATTGCACTTGCGATCAGCAGAATCAATGAACTGCTATGGCTGTCGGGACTTGTAATTTCTCATTCAAAAAGGACTGAATGAGTGATTCGAGCGGGCGGAGCCCTGCATGGACACATTATATATATATTTTTTTTTTATTTTGACAGCTAGCTGTCAAAGTGAGGGTGCGGGGGCCAGTCTATTCATAACATGTTACATCCTGTATATGGGTGTACCATGTTCTGAAAGGTGAACTTATCCTTTTAAAGGAGAATTCCAGGCTTGGTTTTATTATACATAGTTACAATGGTTCAGCTTGGATCAATGTAGCTGTGTGTATAACATACCTGTGGGAAGCTGGAAAATATTGTAGTAAGCAGCACTACGCCAGTGGTGAAACGGAAAGCTGCCCTGCTGCATTGTGAATACAGGAGGTCGGCTGCTCAGCACAGGCACCATTTGGAGAATGCCTTGCATTTTCTGAATGAATGCATAGATTTCTGTCATTGGATGAGGTGGAGAGGCGGGACAGTAATGTCACACTCTCCACCTCATCTAATCAGAGGACGGTTTGTATTTACTTGGAGTATGAAAAGCACTCTAAATGGTGCCTGTGCTGATCAGCCAACCTCATTGCAGCAGGGTAGCCTCTCAGGTATGGGTCCCAAAGCAAGTGGGTATTATTGGAGTAGCTGTGTCTACTTCAGTGATTCCAGCTTTCAGGGGGATCTGCCTGGTATGATATATACATTGGTCTGGACCAATGTAACTGTAAAGAATATCTATACCTGAAGTTTTTCTTTAACTGCTGTCTTCTATCCTGACTTACCAGGCAGGAAATTAGGGAAAAATCTGTAACATGGACATAGAATACAAATCTGACAAGGGGTTCTAGCCCTCCCCTATTCTACTGGTGTCTGTTCTGCTTTTGGTAAGATCCCCACATTTTCCTGTCTGGTAAAACCTTGTCACCCGGACAGAAAGCCCGGGGAAAACTCTCCAATGGAGCCTCAAACAGCAGTAAAAACCTGACAGGGATTGCAGTCTTTTTCCTACTCTCCAAATTAAGGACGCGTTCACACTGATGTGGTGCGGTTTTCCAACACTGCGGGTGCAGCGCAGTGTACCCACGGGTTTCATGAGGGTTACCTGAGCTTTGCCATAGACTTCTATTGAATCAGGCAGTTTTTGTAAATTTTCTGAAAGCTCACCAAAATTCCTGCATTCCTTAGGCTGCATTTGACCTTTCAGGAACGCAGCAAAACGTGCAACGTGCTTATGGTGCCATCGTTTCCTAATGGCAGCCTAAATGTGGTGTGATATTGGCATGTTTGAAATGTGCAAAAATTGTGACAAACCACACCTGGTTCGGTGCCAAAATTTGGTACATGAGCTTCTTTGATGCACTTTTTGCGCAACACAAATTGCGCCGCTCAGGTGTGAATGCAGGCTAAGAAAAACATTTGGTTTGACAAATTTTTTATAATTTTGAGAGAGAGAGAGAGAGAGTTAACATGACCACCAACAGACAAAGTGAATACCATTGATTATCTCATTAAAATGGCACCTGAAAAGTGGGTGGGATATATTAGACAGCAAATGAACATGTTCCCACTGAAGTTGATGTGTTTAAAGCAGTAAATGGTGAACTGTGGTCCGGATCGGAACCAAGCCATTGTCCCATCTGGACCCATCGTCACGCCATTAACATGCCACTTCCTTTCTCCAGCCTCCTCTGCTATCATTCCCAAGACAGAGTGGAGAACGTGAGGCAGGATAGTAACGAACTGAGTGCTGGAATCATTGGATGGAGAGTGGGAGCTGTCAGCCGTTAACTTTTCATATTAACCAGCAAGTGATTGGTTGCTAAGACCACCCAGTGTACAGTTGCATCAAAGTCACATAAAAAATTGCACTGGAAATCGTGAGACTTGCACAAGTGTAAATGGGACCTTCTAGTGGAACTATAGGCAAAAATCTTTTTTTTTTTTTTTCCATTTTAGATAGAGTAAGGGAGGGCTAGTCTTCTCATGGGGAAATTTCCCTCCTATTACTGGTATAATTAGTGTGTGGAACACAACAATTAACAATTTTGTTACCCTGATAACCAGTAAAGCAGAGACATATGGTAAAGAATCTCGGTGTTCGCTTTTATATGCAGAGCTCCCGGCAGGAGGTAAGCTGTTCATTGCTAGATACGTTTTTGATGCTCCTCACTGATGTGATCTAGAATGACAGGATTCTGCTTCCATTCCTAAATGTCGTATTTTTCTCTGGTACTTTTTATATTTCTGCTTTCGTTGGAAGTCACGAGCTGGTGTCTAAAAGGAAAAATCCCTGCTTTCCCCGTTCCTTATCGATTCCTTTCATTTTGTATATTGCACTGGGAAAGTGAAAACTTTTGTATGCTTAAAGTGGACCTATGTTAACATAGAAGGAAAATGCTGCTCCTTCATTGTTGGTCACATGTCTAAAGGTCTCGACACTTGGTCCCATGATCCCTACTAAAGGCATATGAACTCTTATCCTCGCATTCAGCAAAGATCATATTTTTTTATGCATGGACCTGTGGTCAGCCCTGAAGGGAACCTAAAGCAGCATTTTCCCAGAAAAAGCTACTTTTTTTTTTTTTTTAAATAGCTCCTCTGGCACATGTTGGGTATCCACCCCAACTGCACTGCTAGCATAGTTTAAAGCGGAGCTCCACCCAAATGGGGAAGTTCCAGTCACCCAGTCCTGGTAAATACTTGGGACTTTTGGGGAGCGGGTACCTGATTTTGACAGGTACTTGCTCCCACTTCCGGTCCGACCACCTAGGTGATCGGAAGCGGACATTCTCCCCCCCTCCCTCCCTGCATTCTTCTTGAACACATGACAGGTCCCAGAAGACTGCGGGACCATTCACAGTGTGCAGTGCCACTCGCACATGCACAGTGGGCCCATGACTGTGAAGCCACAAGCTGTCACAGCCAGGTGCCCACAGTTAAGATGCCAGCGCCAAGGACTGAACATGGTCCACCGTGCCCCCTCGGATGAGCACATCGCTGGATCGTTCAACAGGTAAGTGTCTGATTAATAAAAGTCAGCAGCTGCAGTTTTTGTAGCTGCTGACCTTTAATTTTCAGAAAACCAATTTAAAGTGGTTGTAGACTTCAGACATTAAATATGAACAAAGCATTTTCCTCTGTAGTGTGTACTTGTCTCAATTAAAGAACAACTCCGGGATAGGCAAAAAAAAAAAAAATCACCCGTACACCACCTACACTGAACAGTTAATAAAATGTTGACAATCCTTACCATTTAGGAGAAAAGTCTATCTGAATTTTCATGACCTCATCTTTCTAATTGAAAAGCTAACCGAGATCAACTGTGGGTGTAGGATTATAACTTTTTTTTTTTTTTTTTAATGGTTGAACTGGATGGACTTTTGTCTTTTTTTTTTTTTTTTTTTAGCCAGACTAACTATATATGTAACTATCTGCTCTGCCAAGGAGGCGGTATAACAAGGATTACATCATATCCTCTCTCTGCAGTAAATAGAAAACTACAGTTCCCATCAACCACTGGGAATTGTAGTGAATGTGGGCGAGTGCACTAGGGCTGTACATGTTGAATATATCTGAGAGTCTCATTCCGTCCACCACTGCAAGTGGGGCTGAATTACATCACTGCTTCCTGGAGACAGAACTACAGAAGGGATGTGCCAAGACCAGTTGCTGGGGGAATAAGAGGTATAGCAGCCACCGGTCTTACAAACCGGAAACCAAAGAGAATTAACGGTTTGCTTTGAAAATGAATAGGCTACTTCAGTGCAACTACTGAGTGAACCATGAGATGAATGACATATGACAGTGAATGTAGGAAATCCGCAACACAGGCATGTAAAGAAGTTTTTGCCCGTAGTTCTGCTTTATAAGCACTAAGTGTAATTTGTGTCTGATGTTTTGTTCTTCTGCTATCTGTATGAATCACTTCTGACAAGTTTTCCTGACACCAAAAGAAAAAAAGGTGACGGGAGGGAGCTCCAGCACACAGCCTGTGGTCAACCGCCTCAGCTCTGTTCCTGTGAGCTGTGTGGAGGGCAGTGTGCTCCTTCCCTTCAATCAGCTCTCAGGGCTCTCCTCGCTGAGCTCTGCAGAGGGTAATATCAGCTCTCTGCCTCCTTCTTCTTTTTTTTTTTTTTTTCTCTGAACCTCAGGCAAGCTTTATAAAACCAGCACTTTGAGCAGATGTAGAGAAGTGAAGACTGAAGGTAAACAAGTACAACTTATGTAGGAGGATTTGTCTCATCCCTGTGTATCACCCGAGACCAGTCACTGGGTATATGTAAGAGTTTACAACCATTTTAACGTAGCCTAAAACTGCGTTTTTTTTTGTTTTTTTTTTACAACCCCCCCCCCCTTACCCCCAGGGCTGCTAGTTTAAATGAGGCCTAACAAGAAGTCAGGTCACAGCAGCAAAATAAGGAATTTGGAGCAGACTGAGAGCAATAGAAGGGACTTTTAATGTAGGAATGCTGCCATGGCATGAATAGCACTGTAATACGCCATAGTGTAGGAATGGGTCCTACAATTGAAATACCAGTGTAGTGGAAATTGTTGCTTTGCCCAGAGGTGTCAGTCCCACAGGCAGTTTGTTCAGGCTGCTCATTATTGATAACGCGGCTGACATTTTCCAGGCTGTTTTGCAGTTGTTACTCTTCTATTGTTGGTAGATGCAGCTGAACGCAGTCTAGTAATTGTTTCCGATCTTAGCACAATGCTCCTCATTGCTGTGTGAGGACTGTGTCCTAAATCCCTGCTGACAGTATGGGCTGTATATCTTCCACAAGTCTGGGATCCTAATCCCGCAGAAAAATGAGGGACCTTTTTCTATCACAGCGACAAGGGGCTTGTTTTACAAGCTGTTGACTGAGCTCAATCTGGTCAGCATGGAGGTACCCGTGGCCGCACGTCTGTTTTTCCTCCCCATTTGTTTATTAAGGATTGAGTGATCTGTGTGCCGCTTGCAAATGAAACATAATAACATATTGTCTTTAGGTTTTTCCGTTTTTACTTTTTTGTCTGTTTTTGTTTTCTAAATCTGTATGTATTTTTGCAGGTTACTGTGTCAGTTTAGAATTACCAATAAGTCACCATGGAAGTAGAAAACCCAAGTGAAATAAATGCTAATCTAATAGGTAAGCAATTGCCAATAGAAATGACATTTATTTTACGTCTAGAGAAACATCTTGTTTGTTTTTGTATGTTTTTTTATTTTTATCAGTGTTTGTCAGAATTAACAGAACAGGGTTTGAGGTTGAAAGCGTATTGGTATTTTGTTCTTTTAGAGATTAAAGAACGTTCACTGAACATTTAGTAACACCCATCAGCTGGCTGTTTTGCAGGTTTTCTGTTTTTTTATTTTCTCAGCTTTTATGTCCTCTTTTGATGTGCTGTGTGGGGCGTTGTTGATCTGAAGTTATTTTAGCTTACCCATGTTATGTCAGATATTGATGGGTGTTGCACGTAATTATCACTTCTGGGTGCTCAATGTTAGGCTCGCCATACACGTTACAATCTATCAACAAGTATGTAGTGCCAGGGCTTGCTTGATTGGATATAAATTGTATGGATTGGATAGTTTAAGTAGGTCCTTGTGTTACAAAGTTTTGGTAAATCTTGACTGTACGAAGATTTTATTGGCAGATTATATTGTGTATGGCAAGCCTCATAGAGCGATACTGATCCTCCTTTCTTTCTTTTTTTTTTTTTTCTTTTCTTTCGTACACTTTTTATCATTTTAGAACATCTAAACTTTCAGTACAGATCAGATTACTTTGTTTTCCTCAAAATAATTTGCAGAAACCTCCAACTTCATGTCCTAAACCAGAACCACATAGCTTCTGAGCACCACAAACCAAAAACATTGTTTAATTTGTTTTTACTATTCAAAGCCAACACATCCATCCATCTATCCATGTCTCCATGCTTTATTTTGCTAAGAAATCACTTTGAAAAACACCCCCTAGCAGTTCTAGTCATGGCCATTCTGAGTAAGGGCAAATTATTCATGTAGCATGAATTTACTTCCTCAAATCCATCTGCCCCTAGCTCAGCCGTGCAGGCAGGAGGGTGTGCTTAGCTGAGGAAACCCTTCCTGAAGACACCTGGGATGTATGACTTCATTAGCCTAGGCATGGAAATCAGGAAGCAGTTGAAGAAATCCAGAAACCCTGAGACTTGTACTGGGGGGTACCATATTGGATGTGATGTCAGCAGCTCCAGCAGATTTAGAGCTGTCACCCGAGTGACACTCTATAACAGGGGTCTCCAAACTGTGGCCCTCAAGGTGTTGAGGAACTGCAAGTCCAATGAGCCCTTGCAAGACTTTGACAGCCACCTGCAAGACTCCCAGAGGCAGAGGCATAATGGGACTTGTAGTACTTCCTGGGGCGGACTGACAACTCATGGGGCCCCCGGGCAGTAGGGGATCATGGGGCCCCTGTGTCCTTGCCAAAACTCAAAAAAGCCTATGAAAAAGGTACCAGGGGCATATCATGGGGCCCCCTACTGACCCCGAGCCCTTGGGCACTGCCCAAGTTTCCAAATGGTCAGTCCGCCCCTGAGTACTTCAACAGCTGGAGTGCCATTGTTTGGAGACCCCTGCTTTTATAATAATCCCCTTTGTTCCTCCCTTGCAGCTACAAAAATGTAGGGAGGTGAGGCAAGGGGTGAAAGAGCCAGACCAGCAAAGACAATAATTAGATATTCGTAGAATATTGGAGGGCTTGCAAGGAGAGAGTGAGCATGTGCTAAGAAATTGACTGGTCAGTTTTTCTATTAATTTCAAAGGCACACGGCAAGTGAATAAAAAAACATTTATGGAAAAGCAAAACACAGCGAGTAAGGATTTAGAACACTTGATTTTTCTATACATTTACATGCAATGTTTTAACCACCCATAGACCGCCCATAGTATTTATACTGTCCTGTTGCACTGGATCACATTTATTATTATTATTATACAGTATTTATAAAGCGCCAATAGTTCGCTCAGCGCTGTACATTACAAAGGGGGACAGAACATGTGACATAACAATACCAATACAATGTGATACACGAGGGGTTCGAGGGCCCTGCTCTTTCAAGCTTACAATCTAGGAGATGTGATCCAGCCTTTCCGGGTAGAGGGCACGTGCCCTCTGCCCGATCTGTGCTCTCATTTGGTACAGCACAAGTCGGTCAGCAGTTCCCGGCCAATGGTTTTGGCTGGGACCTGTTGATCAGCTTAGCAAATCATAAACAGAGCCCTGTGTTTACTAACAACACAGGGCTCTGTATAGAGTGCAGCGATGTAGCTGTGTTTTCTCCCTGAAAAGCAGGGAGAAAAAAACCCACATCGATTAGTAAAAGCAGCAGATATTACACACATTACTTGTTAGGCACACAGTTAACCCTTTGATTACCTTTTAGATATTAACCTCTTCCCAGCCAGTGTTATTAGCACTGTGACTGTGTACAGTATTAGCACTGATCACTGTATTAGTGTCACTATTGATGTCAGTCTCAGTGTGCCTCCCAGCCAGCATCAGATTGCCCACCACACTTTCACAGTTCCACTATAAGTCGCTGATCACCATCATTACCTTATTGGCTGAGTAAATTCCAGTATATACCATAGTTTGTAGACATTATATCTTTTGCACAAACCAATTAATATACAGTTATTGCAATTTTTATTTTTACCAAAGACGTAGCATAATACAGTTTGATCTAAATTTATGAAGAAATTTGACTTTTTTTTTTTTTTTTTTTTTTTTTTTTTGGATATGGTTTATAACAGAAAATAAAATTTATTTTTTTTCAAAATTTTTGGTCTTTTCTTTAAATTTATATAATAAAAAACCCAAATATCACCAAAAAAGCTCCTATTTGTATGAAAAAAAATTATAGAAGTTTAATTTGGGTACAGTGTTGCATGACTGCACAATTGCCAGTTTTTTAGTGCAGTGCCGAATAATAAAAAATGCTCTTGCACCACAATTCCTGCACATGCGGGACTCGAACTCTGTTAGTATCTGTAGAAAACTCAGTTGGTACAAAGGACTTTAACAACAGGTTTACTTGAAAGCATGACCCAAAAGGAATCTCTACTTATACTACACTCCCCTGATGCTGCAAGCACATCCCATGCAAGATTTGAGTTTCAAAAAAATGTCAACTTGCTCCGGGCGCTTTGCTTACTGCTTCTTTGTATGCCAAATGAACACTTTGATAAGAATATTTGTACCGGAAAATTATAGATCCCATTTTACAGTCCCATGCAAATAGATATTGCCTGTACTGTATGCTGGTCATGTTTTGCTTTGACTTTAATGCTAAGCTCTGGGCAAACGGCTAAATACACAATTGGAAAGCAAATGAGAGAGCTCTGCTGCCTGTCAAAGGATTTGTATTTATAGCCCAAGAGTGGAAATTGAAGCATCACACCACTGCTAAGAGGTCCAGATATTCCAGATACGTCAGGGGGACAATACAACTACTTTTAGGATTTTCCCTATGACTTTTATTGGAATAAAGTTGTATCTGGACCTATTATTGGTTTGATTCTTCAATTTGCTTTTGTTACCCTAATAGTCAAAGAGATGGTAGAGTTCCCCTGGAGTGTGAAGCCACCTTTTCAGGAACCAGATCATTTACGACAACATCAATACTTTAGGATACAAAGTCCAATAAGATAACCCTATGGGGTCCAGTGCTATTTTCCCACTTTCCTTCACACGTATTTCTTTCCATCCAGTTCTGAGAATTACACAGCTCTGTCACACAGCCACATGGACACACTACAGTTATAGATTGTAGAAAAAACAGTGGTGTCTTATCTCTACCCCAAGTCTGCTGTTTGGACAGTGGAAGAACCACGTGAGACTGATGAGGTCATCCTTTTGTTCACTCTGCTCTCTCCTCTTATGAGCTTGCTCTTTGTCAACTACGGTTGCACTGATGCGGATGCTGGTATCGGGAATGGGTGCCGATACCGAGTACTTGCACAAGTACTCATACTCTTACAAATGCTCCCGGTACCAAAACTGATACCTTTTGCAGTACGATTTGAGCTCATACAAAATGAATGGGCTCAAATTGCACTGCATGCGATTTAAACAGGAATCGCATGCAGGTTCCTGCACAGCTCCTGTGTGAACCCAGGCTTGTCATAGAGACTTTGAGCCTGAGTTCACACGAGCGGTGCGGGAAACCTCCCTGCATGACAGGTTCCACCAGTTCCCAGTCCCATTGTGGATTTCAGCGGCTGCAGCTTGGGCTCCTGCGTCTCCCACATGTGATGGTGCTGAACCAATCAGAAGCCATGTAGCCCGTACTGTCAGCACTTCAAGGAGAGGAGAGAAAACCCCAAGGATTTCAAATCCCTAGTCCTGTGAAGCAGCTTTTCATTGTCTGACAGCAGGGAGGGATGGGTGGAATGGCCGGAACCGCTGGAGACTGGGGGGAAAAGATGCACTTTAGATGCACTTTAAGTTCTGTTGTTCCATTAACATTTTGCTATTTCTCCAGACGCCGAGAACCTGAACGATTCCCTGTTTGATGGGGATGAAGAGAACACTGGAGCAGAGCAAATCAAGAATGAAGTAAATGGAAACTGTCCAGTCTCTTCAATTAACGAGGCTAAACTTAATGCCAAAGCCAAGAGACGCCTGCGCAAAAATTCTTCACGTGACTCGGGGAGAGGAGACTCTGTCAGCGATAATGGGGAGAACTCCAGGGGGGTCCTACCCACCAGTCCAAAAACCAAGCTTATGGACCGCAAATCACGGAGCGGGAAAGGGAGGGGGCTGCCAAAGAAAGGTTTGTCAAGCACCGGCTCTTGTTTATCTGTTGTTTTATATAACCGGCTTTATTTACTTCCTGCGCATTGATCCGAAAGCAATGTTTTGGCACCTCCTATAAAACTTTTTTTTTTTTTTTTTTTTTTTTTTTTTTTTTTTTTTCTGTGTCTGTAGTAAACGATAGATGTTTGTGGTATTTTGTGCTGGTCAGTGTGAGTGATGTTTACATGTTAACCTTTTGACGTTTGATAAAATCACTTTATACCATGCACAATGGTTGGGCTGATCAGCATGAATATTTCCACTCAGAAGGTTCAGTGTAATGCAGCCTTTGGATATCCAGGGCAGTTGGATGTGCATGCACGATCAACCACCCTCAGGCATCCTCTTGGGGACTCAAGCATGACAGCTAGGCTTGATGGGGCATCACTTTTGTTGTTTTGGGAAAGTAGCATGTGGGAACAGTAGCTTTGGAGGCAGGATTTTTGATTCATCCTTCTGATTATGGTCAGATTTATTTGTAATCTGGCCAAAAACGGCCGTGTAGGTCTGCCGTCATGTTTTATGTCTTTTTTGGAAACTGAACTGCTGTCCCAGACCAGCATAGGGAATGAGTTTTAACACAACTGTTTTTTTGTTTTGCTACATCCCAACCTCTTTTACTGCTCAGCGCATCTCCAATTCATTTAAAGTGGTTATAAAGGCTGAAGATGTTTTTATCTTCATGCATTGTATGCATGAAGGTAGATAAACCTTATGTGTGCAGCTCCCCCTTTAGCCCCCTTAATACTTATCTGAGCTTGAACTTGATCCATCGATGTGCATGAGAGCAGAGGCTCTCCTGGCTTTCTTCCTCCTTGGCTGAGACATAGCATTGTTTCCTGCTGCTGTCAACCACAACCAGTGAAGAGGGATCTGGGTGCGAGGCTAAACCACGCTCTGTGTGTCTATGGACACACAGAGTGGGGCTCAGGAGCAAGCACGCATGAGTGGCTCCATAGCAAGTGGCTTGCTTTGGGGTACTTGGCAGGGGGTAGGGGCCAGGAACACCAGTGGGGGACCCAAGCAGGAAAGGATCAGGGCTGCTCTGTGCAAAACACTTACACAGAGCAGGTAAATATCACATGTTTGTTATTTATTTAAAAAAAAAAACACACATATATATTACACACACCTACCTTTACATTCACTTTAAAGCGGATTTCCACCTAGAAAAAAATAAATAAAAGGTCAGCAGCTACAAAAACTGTAGCTGATGACTTTTTAAATACAGCCACTTACCTGTCCCTCGGTCCAGCAGTGTCCTCACCACCGCTTGTTTCACCGGCCGTCTTCTCTCCCTGGCGCCGTCATCTTCAATGTGGGCACCCGGCTGTGACCGCTTGCGGCTTCACAGCCAGGTGCCCACTGCGCATGCGCGAGAAGTGCTGCGCTTTGTGAATGGGCCCCATAGTCTTCTAGGACCTGTCAAGTGTCCCAGAAGAGGGAGTGGGGGGGAGGACAACTTCCGCCAATCAATGGGGAGCGGGGAACAAAGGCTTAAAGCGGAACTTCCCCTTTTGTGTGGAGCCTCTCTTTTAAGCTTAAATTGAAAAGTTTTGATTTTGAAATTAATAGATAGATGGGGGAATTGAAACCCAATTGAACTCTCATTTTCATTTAACAACACTAAGGCCCTGTTCACCTATACTGCGATGAGCTGCATTTTACCTCACTGGGTCTATGCAAGTCACCACTTGGATGCACAGAAATCAATAGTTTTTCTGCAGTGCATCCTGCAAGTGGGGTGCAGTGAGCTGTGATTAAATACAGACATGCTGACATTTTATGTCAGTGTACAGGAAAGTATCACGGGGCACTGCACACTGTGCTGCTGTGCTATGACATGAAAGAAGTGTCACTTTTTGCACTTCAAATAAAGTTGACACCAAAAGAGAACGTTCTAGTGCGCTGAAACCGCCCTCGACCTCTAGCTCACTGCAGCTGGAACAGACGGTTGGCCACACATAAAACCACAATGACGCAGTGTGAATGGGCCCTAAATACATTCCAGGAGCATCAAACATCGTCTTAGTTTTATTTTCTTTAAAAAAAATCACCCAGAGCCTAAATAGAACTCATGGCCCTGCCAGCAACTGCAAAATGCAACCCTTGCACTGATCGCTTTGCAAACTACCAACATTCTTTGAGTGAGAGCCAAAGTTCTTCAATAAGTGTTGCTCATTGCAGAGCTATTGGCCCGACTCAGAAGGACCTTTGTCAGACCTCTGCAGTGAGACTACTGCTTCACTACAGAGGGTCCTTCTCTGCAGCTGCTGGCAGGGCACAGGCTTTTCCACTCAGGCTGTGGCTTCATTAAAATGGAAACAAACTATAGAGCAATAGACACTTTTTTGTTTCGCTTTAGAGGATTTAGACCCCTTTCACACATGTGATCTGATCAGGTCTGCCTGTCAGTTTTTCAGGCGGACCTGATCTGGGGTCTGTTTACACCCGCCTACCTCCATTCTAATACAGTCCACTAAAAAAAACTAGGCGGATTGGATCAGAGGGAATTTGGGTGTAAATGGACAGCAGAGTCTGTTTACTCCCAGCCACCCATAGAGTAGAGCGGGCTCTGTCAGTGTCCGCTCTGAAGAAACTGAGCAGACACAGACCTGTCATTCGCCTGCTCTGCTCTGCAGGGGATCTGTGAGCAGATCCCCTGCTGATCGGGAGTCCACCCCTTGTAAAAGGGGCCAGTTAAAGTAGAGGGGATTATGCCAGGTTAAGTATAAATTATCAGCAAAACGTTTGACAGAAGTGGAAGTAAAATGTCTATTATTTGGTTAAGTTTTCTGCAGAACAGATTTGTTTGGGTTGTTTTCGCCTTCACCAAAATAAGGTGAAAGGATCATTCCTAAAAAATGGATTGTTACAGGCTTATTTAAAATAATTGTAAACCACAACTATAGTAAATTGGAGCATATGCATAATGCTGTAAGGCTGGCTCAAATTTCACAACCTGAGCCACAAGTGGCCTGGCAAGCACCACCTGGCACGTCAAAAGCGGATTTAAAACTTCACTGACCCAAGTGGGAAATTACCAGCCAAAAAGGAACTGCATCCTATCGGATGCATTCAGTGTTCAGAGGCGCCACTGTATTCAGGCAGTCATTGGTGCGACAGCCACTGAATACAAAAACTGTCAGTGAAGATTCCTTCATCTATGCTGTTCATCCTAGCCGAAATAGGATGAAATATCATTCCTAAAACTGGACCCTTACAGGCTCATTGACTATATACCAGGGGCGGACTGACCATTTGGAAACTCGGGGACTGCCCGAGGGCCCGGGGTCAGTAAGGGGCCCCATGAGATGCCCCTGGTACCTTTTTCATAGGCTTTTTTGAGTTTGGGCAAGGACACAGGGGCCCCATGATCCCCTATTGCCCGGGGGCCCCATGAGTTGTCAGTCCGCCCTTGCTGTATACGTTGAGATACAATCACCGTTTGACAGAATCACTGATTTTCAGGCAGCCGCTGAGGCTGCTGCTGCTGAATACAATAGCTGGAGTGCAGATTCTTACATCCACGCTGTTTTAATGTGGATGGGAGAATCAATTGCTTTTCTCTTGATCAGCCCGTGAAAGAAAATCGAGCATTGTCTGGTTAGCTTAGCCCATGGAAGATAACCATAGAAATAACTTGATTCAGCTCGTTGAACATCATTGTTACTGTTTGAACTGTGAAAAGGTGACTCTGAGTGTACTCGGCTCAACCCAATTGAGAGCCATAGAGACGCGCTTGCTGGCTGCTTTTAGAGTCCATTGACATTTTGTAAGCAGCACTAGGGTGTATATTTGCACATTGCGGTTTAGATAAGCACTGTAAGAATCATCATTTCGATAAGTGCAGCCAGGGGCTTAGGCAGTTTCTCCATCTAGTTGCCACTCTTCGTTGTGATGTCATCAAGCCACTGCTGTAGTCTTAAAGACCCTATTAGGATCCCATAGATGGACAGTCAATGGGAAGTGTCCTCATCAAGAGGCAGCAACCTGAGCATCTGAAGGACCCTTCCAGCCGGCAGTCTGAGAGAGGACTAGGAACCAAGTAGTTTGTGATCATAGATTCAGGTAAGTATTTAGGGCATTTTGTTTTTTTGGGAGAGTAGCTAGAGTGGTTTTTAAATTTAGATTTTATTGAACAACTTTGAAGGGGGTACACTTAGAGAGCACAGACCACAGAACAACATAATCCCATACAGTGTTACAACAATAAATCAGAAATATGGAAATCTTTCAAAACAGTCCTTGCAGACTAAAAATTAAACAAATCTGTACTACCACATCTTCATCAAAAATATCTGTAGTGTGCAAACCAGTGTTTCCCAAAGACAAGGGACAGCGCCCCCCCCCCCCCCCAAAAAAAAGAAAAAAAGTGGTATGTGGTGGGTACATTTTAGAGGGGGTAAGTTACTGGACGATGGTAAATTTTAAATAAGCCCATAAGATGCAGAATGTCATTGCAACACAGTTTTTAAAAAGATAAATTATTGTAACTATCCTGTGTGTTTTTTTTTTTTTTTTTTTACTTAGGTGGAGCTGGTGGCAAAGGGGTATGGGGGACACCAGGGCAAGTATATGATGTAGAAGAAGTTGATGTCAAAGATCCAAATTATGATGATCAGGTAAGCCCTAGTAGCTTCAGATGTGAAAATTCGATACTAAACTAGTTCAATGAAGCCAGATGTAAGAATGTATCTATCGAATGAAATGCTTACAATAATGTGCAGCGCTGTCAGTTTAAATAAGTAAATAAATCACAATAAATGTGAAATAAATATGTGTAAGAAAATGAAAATCCACAAATGCATATAAATTAATATAAATGCACAAACTAATCTATAAGTGTATATAATTATTTCAAATTAATGAAGTCCACCAAGCATATTGATTGTCACCAATTATGAACTTAAAAAGTCCATTAATCAATATCTTAAAGCAATACACCAAAAATCAACCCAAAAGAAAAATTCACCATGCAAGGAAAAAATTGTGTATAGATCTTCCTTCAGTACGCCAGCACTGGGCACCCACCGCCAATTATCCACACCGCTGCTTACCAGAAGGCTAGACCTCAAATGCAGAGAGGTCTAACAGTGCTTTGTGGAAGAAAACCTCAAAGTGTGGATGGATAATAAATCTCTAAACACAGCCCTTCGTGTACTTACTCAGCTCTGGTCCAGTTCAGCTCCAAGCACTGATCACAATATTAGCGGGAGAGAGGAAGAACTGCCAATACTGTAGTATCTTAAAACACCATTTATTAAAACCAGGTATATACTCAAATATAGGCAGGAATATACAGCATATCAAAAACCACCAAACACCCTGGTGGGCATGATGACATCCAGAAATGTTGGTATTTGGTATTAGAATGTATGTGCCAGGTTTAGCATCCATACATTCTGGGCCCATGGCCCTGTACACTTGTCATGTTTTAATCTTAAAATACACTGAATCTGAAAAATGTTTTATGTCTAAATTCCCCCTGAATAGTAGACCCCACAAGGTGCTAATTGATTATTTTATCTGCACATCAGCCTGTTTAGAACCCTGCTTGAGCCTGCAGATGTTCCTATGCTATTAATGACTTTCTGAAAGTCTCATTTGTTTTACATTTGGGCACATCCACACTTTCTCCCACTCCCTTGATATTTCTTGAGCTTATCTATAGGTCACTCAGCCCTATAGCGGGGGTGAATCAGCCCAATGGGGACACAGACAATAAAAATTGGACAAGGGTTCAAATCCTTCCCCACTCCATCCAACAAGAATGTGTTTTTTTGTCTTTAGATACACTTTAACTACTCTGCTGAAAAAGCCTGTTCACAAGCTGAAAAGGTCAAGTTCAGATAATGTATATATATAAATTCAGAGAAGTGACTCATCTCCTTCCCCCTCTTTGTTTTTAGCTATTCTGCACACTTTTAGTTGGAGAGAGACAGTCTGTATGCAAATGGATATTCTGCCTTTTTTTTTTTTTTTTAAGAAAACCTATAATACACTTTGATAGTGTTGTGGGTATAACCTGTATTATTTCTTTGTGAATTAAAATTTTCATAGTAATAGCTAAAGAAAGAGATATAAAACATCAGTCTAAAAATTTATACATTGAAAAAAAAATCTAACCATTTTTAAAAAATTTTACAAATCATCCCATCCATAGGCTGTTTTAAAAAATCCTGGACATCAAGTAGTAAAGCAAGCTCATGGCTACAGCTGCTGTGAAGATCTTGGTATTTTATATTTAGCTGGCTGTTCAGTAAACGTGATCTGAGCGGTCCTACAGGTAGTGAAAATGGCCAACCTAACCCCACCTATTCCCAAACCTCTTATGCCAGAAGCAATGAGATTTTTGTCACTTCTGTCTTCAGCTCACTTCTGGCTACTGTAGCCCGGGAAGCAGCTAATCAAGCATGGTTTGTGCTTGACTAAATGCAGTGGAGGGCAGGGGATACTTCAGGGGTCACTTGCCCATGCTATTACATAGGGGCTTGTTAGCACCCTTGTGATGAAAATATAGTGAAATAAAAAAGAAATATATTATAAAATTATTAAAATAATATTAAAAGTATCCCTGTTGCCTTCCGCATACATGCAAATAAAAGATTTGAACAAAGGACATCCGATCGGCTGCACTCCAAACAATGCACTTTATTGGGCCAAGATAAAACCAATACAGACAGTGGGGGGCTGGCAGGTAAACGCGTTTCACGCTAAAAGTGCTTATTCATTACCAGGGGTAATGAATAAGCACTGTCTTTAACATGAAGCGCGTTTACCTGCCAGCCCCCCACTGTCTGTATTGGTTTTATCTTGGTCCAATAAAGTGCATTGATTTGGAGAGCAGACGTCCTTTGTTCTCATCTATGCAGCACATGAAGTGGGCTAGCACCTACAGGAGGAGTTGTGCTTGGATTTTGGGAGTCTCTCTACCTTGAGTAGCGGTAAGCAAATAAAAGATCTGTTACCAACAAACCTTAATCTTCTTCTGTGAAAAGAACCATATTTATTAACGTTTGTTCAGCATACCATATAGCACAGGTTCAAAGTTTCACTTTCTCTTGATGAAGAGACCCCTGGTGGTTCTGAATTGTTGCACCTGTGCTGTAATGACATGCTGAGCAAATGTCAACAAAAACTGTTCTTTTCACAGAAGATTAAGTGTGCTGGCGAATTATCTTGTATTTGATTGTTGTGGCGCCATCCATCAATTGCTCCAGCACTCTGCAGTTGGGCGTGTATCCTGGCGTGCAATGGAGATATCTTTGATACATGGCAAATGCAAACATGAGCATAGGATGCACAGTGTATACAAATCGCAATTGCACCACACATGTGACGCATCTTCATGAATGTCAGAGTGAGAGCAGTAATTATAGGGTCATAATTCACAATTGACTCTAAATTGACAATCTGTAAAGGGTTTTAAAGCATCTCCTATGGGCAATTTTGTGTACCATAATTTTTCATCCTTTCATGGACACTGACTGATCAGTTTCCAGTTTCTTTCATGAACACTTGTAGTTTTGAGGCTGGGACATGTTTGGTATCTATTTATTCAGTACAACCCTATCTTTTTACATTTGACCAAAATTAGGATATTATATTGTGTTTGTATAGAACTGCCAACATAATATTCTAAAGGGTCTCTGCTTTCAGAAATATATAATTGTTTAGAAATTTTCTAGTAAAAAAAAATTGATCTTTTAACGTGTAACCTAAAAGAATAAAAAATAAAATCCTGCCCCAAATGTGAAGTGGTTAAATAACCGTTTCCTCGGTAATGTGGGATAAAAACTTCTGCTCTACTGTTGGTTGGGAGGAAAAAAAACAACCAAAAAGCAGAAGTGAAAATATATGTTCCTGTACTTTGATTTTGCAAGACAAATTCTGTTAAAAGTGATTGGGATGTTAGTTGTAACAAACAAAATTTCTTAACTAAAGGTCATCTAATGAAAAGAAAATGTTGTGCAGGCATCAGATAAGATGTGTAGATCATCATTCTTATAAATGTATATTTTACTAATAAGAAACTGGAAACTGATCAGTCAGCCTGCCTTGTGGCCGTAGGATTGTGGCATATTTATATTTACGAAAACAACCAACAGAACTACTTTATGTACAGATACAGCCATGCTTGTTAGCATGTACATAACAGTGGTTGGTCATCCCTTACACACCACGTAAAGAAAATGGGTACAATGAAAATAAGGTGTTATGGGTTCAAACAAGGGGTGTAGTCCTATCACCCTAACATGCAACTAAATAAGTGACAAGAACCAACCCATCAGATGCATTTGCTGTTCGGGCATTCAGACAGCCGTTGGTGCTCTGGCTAATCTATAGTCAATAGTTGACAAGATGGAGTCCTCCAACTCTTCAATTGATTTCTAAATCTAAGTGAGTTTGGCTAGCCATACACAGTTCAGTAAAACATTTGTAACATGAGGCAGTAAAAATAAGTCTAATTATAGATACAGTTGCATTATACAAATGGTATATTACATACATAAAGGAGTGCAAAGTAAGTTGGCAAAGCAGGTTCTTCCCAAAGTTGTGGGGTAGTAGTGTATCCCTTTCCCAAGAGAGACCTGCTCTGCTCATGGTAATGTACTTTGCACTACTTCATGTAATACTTCATGTGTATATGAAATTGTACCTCGTACCTATGCCTATTGTTATTACCTTGTGTTCTGTATGAACTAGCAAGCTGTGTAAGTTCACATTGTTTACCCTTCATATTAAATGTGCACTGTATTGATATAAGGCGAGATGATTATTTTGTCACTTATTTTGTTTATCTCGCACATCTCCTGACTGGGACTGCTTGTGCAGCTGTTTTTTCTTTTCTTTTGCTCGTTTGTTGTGTGTTGCAGATCCCCGTGCCAGTGGAAGTGCTGAAGGGATTGAGCTTTGTATTATTTCATGTTTAATAGTTCAGCAGTCTGAGAGAAAAGGCAGGGTCCCGCTTTGTTTGCTCTGCTGCGTTTGCTGATTATGCATTTTTTCCCCTCGTGTGAATTTTTATAGGAGAACTGTGTTTACGAGACAACTGTGCTTCCCCTGGATGAAAACGGGTTTGAAAAATCTGTCACACCAATCATGCAGGAGTACTTCGAACACGGCGACACCAATGAAGTTGCAGTATGTTACCGCAGTTTTTATTTTACATTATGGTTATTACAGAACAAAAATTCATAGTGCTTTTATGTTTACAAAGTAAAATGGAAAGTATTGCAAAAACCACAATATTCTGATAGCTATGTGAGGTATGATGTTAAAGTGTAAGAAATCCCATTCTATAAGCTTGCAGATATGGTTTGTGGTTATCAACAATTTATCTTTGTGCCCATTCTTATTATTTTTCCTTTTGTCCAAAATTACCTGGTCATCCTGCCAACAGCTTCTACTTTCTCCCTCATGGTGACAAAGAGAAGATCATTGTACCTTCTGATTTCTCTGGATACTGAATGCTGTATGGATGGCAAACATGCCACCTGGCCCGTCTCTAGCTGAATGTTTGTTTATAGTGCCTGCTGTATTGCTAAAAACAAAAATAACCCTTGCTGCAATGTCATTAGGTAGGCCCAAATCTATACAAAACAGCAGCACTCACTGTATCTACACATGTGAATACAAAATAAATTAATAAATTGACCAGTAAATTGTTGCGCTGTCTTACATGCCAAAACATAAACCAGTTAAGGAAGATTAATATCTAAATAACAAATAACTGAATAAATAAGTAAAACCGCCAACAAATAAATATGCAACACAAGAATTCAGTATATAAATAATACTCTTTATGAATTACAAAAGTCTCAATCTTGAAAGTTCATTAAGAAAGTGAATAATCACAATAAATTGAATAAGACAAGTACCCCACTTTTGCATCTAGCAGCAATCCTGTGCCTCCATTCTTCACCACTGTGCACGCCACCAAATGGAATATCAAAGCCTCTTACCAAAAATATAGACCCCCCTAGACAGAAGGTCTAAATTTTCTTAAGGAAAAGAAACCCTCATTGGATGGATGGGTCACCGCTCAGCCTGAACCACCGAACTGTTACCTATAGCTATTCAGTGTGCTATCTCTTTCTAGCGATGCTTCACATGTCACTTTACACCAAAAGGATAAAATATCCAGCTCCCAGCAAAGATGTTTCCAGTTTACCATGCAAAAGGAGGGGAATCGCTCATCATATAGCAGTAAAAAATTATTTTCTTTACGTTAAGACATCTACTTACAATCTTGACAGAAAATCAGACATATCACACAAGCAGCATTGAGCGCCCAGGCCAGCGGGATGATGTGACTGCTAAAACTCCGCCCTGTATTGCTGTTAGTATAGAGTGAACAGAACTCCCAAGATGTAAATAAATGGGATTCAGTGAGCGCTAAAAAGAAACAGCAGCTGATACACTAAAAAGGGAAACCATAAAACCTTTCAAAATAATCTTAACATATATAGTGCACCACTCGGAATGATGTGTATGGGCCCACCTATTATAGTAAATACAGAGTGGTACAGAGATGCCCAAAATCACCAGTATCATTGACGACACAGTGTATAAATGATGTCCTAAACAACAGTGTAGTGGTTAAATTATACCAGACACATTCAAAAGTTTCGTAATACACAGTGCAGGTAATAGTCCAAACAATATTTGATGGTGATCAAATCACAAGTGGATTGAATAGCGATGACTTGATTATTCCTGCACGACACTGAATCACAGTTGTCACTGGGATTTAATGAGTAAATTGCACACTCACCAGAGGCGCAATGTAAATGCACATTTATGTCATATGCAACAGAGGTCCCCTCAATCATGGATGGAATGTAGCCTGGAATGGACAACTCCTCAGTGGATGGTAAACTCCTAGAGGTCCCCTTTAAAGTCCTGGCTACGGACGGGATCTGGGTACAGCTCTCCTCTGGGCCCTGGGATGGTCACCTGGTGGTTCTGGGGGGTTAAATGCTCAACGTAGAGCAGAAAAAAGTACCCATGGTGTAGTAATTTGATCCAAAGTGGAAATTAATTTATTAAAAATTTAAGATAAAAACACACTTTTTAGGTACTGGAGTACAAAATCATCCTTGTGCACAATGGATGCAATAATGGTAGAATGCAGCCTAAAATATGAACACTGACCAGCTGGTAGTAAAGGGTGGCCGCCGGACCTCCTTGATCCGGTGGCTTGACGTTACGGCTAGCAGAACTCCCAAGATGTGTGACTTTGGTGCAAGGTGCCAGTAGTTGTTTTGAGGCTGTGCCCACAGAGCTCAAAGCGAGGGGGAAATATATGGATAAAATGGTAATGTGACCATTCAGATAAATAACTAAAAAAATAGTTTATTTTGTTATTGTTTCTTATTTTCAGCTTAACAGCATGCTTGACCTTTAGTTAAGTATTGAAGTTATGTATTTAACGTGCCTTAAGTTTACTAATACATTCTGGTATTTTAAAAAGCCCTATGTTATTAAAAAATGCATACATAGATAAAAAGACTCTCCGTTGTTGTTCACATTTTCTGGCAAGCAATTCAAGCAGAACAAAATCTTGAATTCCTTCTCTGAGGGTTTAGCAAAGGGGTGGGCAATTGATTTTCCCGAGCGGGGGGGGGCCACGTGAGGAACTAGGACTGTTGTGGAGGGCCGAACTTAAAGCGGAGCTCCACCCAAAAGGGGAAGTTCTGCTTTAAGCCTTGGTCCCCCGCATCCCATTAAGGATTGGCACCTTTGGGGAGCGGGGGGGAGCGAGTACTCAAATTTGACAGGTACCCGCTCCCACTTCCGCTGCAATCACCTAGACCAGTGGTCGGCAAGCCGCGGCTCGCGAGCCACATGCGGCTCTTTACACGCTTTAATGCGGCTCTTGTGTGCTGGGCGCCCGCTCCTCTCTGGCGGCAGGGACTCTGCAGCGTGATCCAAAAAAAAAAACAGCCAGGGCAGCGCGCTCAAATGCAATGATTGTCCAGTCTCGCTGCCACTCACATCCTGATAGCCAGTGATTGGCTGTCAGGATGTGTGTAGGCGGGGCAGCGTGACGAACGTGAGAGGAGCTAGGCTCCTCTCACAGTCTGCCCTGAAGACCGGAACGGCGCGGGAACACGGCGAGAGGAACGCGCGGAGCAAAGGTAAGTGAATTGACACAGGGGGGACTTGGCTTACTACTTGCTACTTACTTACTACTACTATATGAGGGATGAATTACTATATGGGGGATGAATTACTATGGGGGATGAATTACTATAGGGGGGATGAATTACTATATGGGGGATGAATTACTATATGGGGGATGAATTACTATATGGGGGATGAATTACTATATGGGGGATGAATTACTATATGGTGGATGAATTACTATATGGTGGATGAATTACTATATGGGGGATGAATTACTATATGGGGGATGAATTACTATATGGGGGATGAATTACTATGGGGGATGAATTACTATATGGGGGATGAATTACTATATGGGGGATGAATTACTATATGGGGGATGAATTACTATATGGGGGATGAATTACTATAAAAACTTATTGAAACTAAAAACAGTGTACCATCCTATGTATTTTCAGTTTTAAAAATGTGTCTCTCAAAATAAATTTCAATCGTGGTTTTGCCGAGATTTGGCTCAGTTGAAAAAAAAGGTTGCCCACCACTGACCTAGACGATTGGAAGCAGAAGTTGTCCTCCCTCCCCGTAGTCTTCTGGGAACACGTGACGGGTCACAGAAAACTACGTGGCCATTCACAAAAGTGTAGCGCTTCTCGTGCATGCGCAGTGTGCACCCAGCTGTGAAGCCACAAGCTGTCACATCCGTGTGCCCACACTGAAGATCCTGGCACCAGGGAGAGAAGATGGCTGGTGTAACCAGCTGTGGTGAGGACACCGCTGGACTGAGAAACAGGTAAGTGGCTGTATTTTAAAAGTCAGAAGCTACAGTTTTTGTAGCTGCTGACTTTTTTCTTTCAGTGGAAAAACTCAGCTTTAATTCTGCTTAATAATAATTTTGGACCTGGGAAGGTCTGTAAGTACGTAAACTTATAGAAAAAAACCACCTGGTGCTAGGAATAATGGGTACAGCTCATGAAATAGATCTCTCAGATGGGAGGTTGAGTGGTAAGATGGGAAGCCAAGCTGTGGTTTCACCGCTGTCCACCTGAACTGTAAAATAACAGCCAACTGGGACTGTACATGTCACAGCATTTTTAACTTTAGATGTTTCACTTGTCAAACTTGCCCATTGAGGGCTGAGCTGCAACCTCGTGCAATGCACACAATTGCAGTATGGTAGTGTAACATTATAGGGTTAAATAAGGAGGTGAGGAGGCGATGTAACCTCTCCTCACTGCCTGTAAAATAACCTCTGAAAATCACTGTGACTGGAAGGAGAGAGCCTGAGATCAGTACAGAGGGGATTTCTGCAGATTCCGACCTCGAGTGAAGAACAGGAGCACAGATGGTTTATGCAGCATGCAGGCTCTAACACAGGAAGAACTTGGCCAGGAAGCAGAACGTCCGGAGAGCATATGAGCATTTTTCAGGCAATTTTTTTCCACCAGAACCAAGCCGCCTCCCTGTACCAATCAGCTCCTCGGACTCTTTCCTTCCAGTTCTTGCAATTTTCAAAATGTACATCAGTCAGAGTGCCTCTCTGAGCCTGTCGGCTTTCTCACTGCTAGCCTGCTAACAAACCAAATTGCAATTCACATTAAAGGAGAGGTTTTCGTTGCACAGATGCAACATAAAGAGACTAATTTTACCAGTTCAGGAAAAAGTGACAGTGTCTCTTCAAAACCAAACCCCCCAACCTAGAGTATCTTCATCTTTGCAGAGTTTCTGTGCCCTTCCTGTCTACTGCACCCGACAAAAAATACCCTGTCAAAGCTCTGTCAGAGCTTACACATGGTTGATTTTGTCATCCTTTCTGTCATCTGACAGTGTTCAGACCTGGGGATTAGCTGCTAGGCCAGAGCACATCATGGAAATAGATGACATGCTCCTCCATTCTGGAAGCACCTGGTAATTTGCGGCAGGGGGGTAGCCTTCATGTTTGCTCTGTGTAGCTAATGATGGAAATATCTGTTTGGTTGCTCGGGGTTGCAAACTAGCCATCCTTTTTTTTTTTTTTTTAAATCTATAAAACAGTTAGCAGTGTGTTCTGGGACAACAGAGCTAAAGTAAATCCTTAAGACAATTGTGTGTTTTTATAGAATTCCTGAGCTAAAAGACCAGAGTATTTAAAGATCCGCCTTTGCACTAAACAGATGGACATTGTTCAAACCTGTAAACAGTAGTCTGAAGAGCATCAGCTTCAGCATGCATTTGCAGAATATTTAACACCCTGTTGACCAACCTGCAGTCATTTGGCAGTTATGCCGCCCTTGGGGGCCCCGCAAGACAGTAGCATGTGTTTTCCTTGCCTAGGCCCTATTCTTTAGACTGGCTTTTAGCGAGTAAATAGCCTGGTTATTTCTTTTACAATATCTCACTTTGTGTCGTCCATCCCTTTTACTCTTCTTTTATGTTTTTGCTCTTTTATAATGAATATTGCTGAGAGAAATATAAAATGTGGCACAAGTAATTTTAAGGGGATTGTGGAGAGCAAAAATGTGGAAGCATTGATTTGTAAAGGGGCTGTGATAGCAGTGATCTCTAGCAGTCTCATGTAGTGGTTCTCCTTTTGTCTCCTGAAGCATGCCCCCAGTCTCCAACAACTCCTGTGGCATGTCCGAGCTCTCTTACCATCTCTGCAGCATGTCTGCTGTCTTTGACTATCTCTTGTTGCATGTTTCCTCTCTTAACATTTTTTATCATTACGTCTGATGTTGGGGGCTGCACTTGACACCTCCTATATCAAGAATGTTGACTGCTGATTTGACAAGTCTTGGGCACCAGCTAGAAAAAAATGGTATAATACCAGCTTTTGGAGTTCAATACAACTTTGAGGGAATTGAGACTTAAAGTGATATTAAAGGCAAAAAAACAAACATGTTATACTTGCCTACTCTGTGTAATGGTTTTGCACAGAGCAGCCCCGATCCTCTTCTCAGGTCTCCTACCACCACTCTTTGCCCCTCCCTCCCTCCTGCTGAGTGCCCCCAGAGCAAGCGGCTTGCTATGGGAGTAACCAAGCAGACTTGCTCCAGAGCCACTGCTCTTCATGTCCCTTCACACACATAGCTGTGGCTCGGCCCCACCCCCTCTCTCCTCATTGTCCCACTGGCTGTGATTGACAGCAGCAGGAGCCAAAGGCTCCTGTCGCTGCCTCAGCAAGTAAGGAAGGAGAGTCCCCAGAAAGCTGAGGCTGAATCGCAATGGGGCTCAGGTAAGTGTTAGAATGCTTGAAGGTAAAAAAAACCTTAAGCCTTTACAACCACTTTAATGGCATGCACAACCTGCAGATATCTGATGTGGTAGTGGGAAGGAAGAATGTACTTTGTACTGAGTTTACCGAAGGAGAGAAGGTGGCCTCCCTCCAAAATGTCAGCATCAGATTAAGGGCCAGTTCACACTACATCCGTTTCAGTTGCTTTTTTTTCTGCATCCAAAATGCACAGAAAGTATGTTATATGGTTGTCAATGTCATAGTTCACATCAGTGCTTGTAGTTCCAGTGCATTACAGTTGCAGAAAATAAAGTAGAACATGCTGCATTTTTTCTGCACAGAACTGTACTTGAACTCCGTAAAACAAATAAAAAATGCACCGGAGCGCACCCAAACGCACCACAAACGCACTGGAATGCACTTATCCCTATTTAACCACTTGTCCTCCAGAGGATTTACCTCCCTTCCTGACCAGGCTATTTTTTGCGTTACGGCGCTGCATTACTTAACTGACAATTGCGCAGTCATGCAACGCTGCACCCAAATAAACTTTTTGTCCTTTATTTCCCCACGACTTGAGCTTTCTTTCAGTGGTATTTGATCTCCTGTGTGGTGTTTGTTTTTTGCGCTATGAAAAAAAAAAAAAGACCAACAATTTTGAGGAAAAAAAAAACAATATTTTTGACTTTTTGCTATTAAACATGTCCAGTAAAAAAAATCTAATTTCGTCATAAATTTAGGCCAAAATGTATTCTGCTACATGTGTTAATTGGTTTACATGAAAGTGATAGCGTTTACAAATGGCGTTGTATATATATACTAGGCTTTTTTTTCTTCATTTTTACTAGTAATGGTGGCGATCAGCGACTTAAAGCGGGACTACGGCAGACATTCTGAGACTGGGGGGAACTGGCTTGGTGTCACTGACATCCCAGTGACACCAATACAGTGATCAGTGCTAAAAAAAAAAAAAAAAAGCTGATGGAGGAGGACTGTTAGTAACAGAAATGCAAAATCGTGTGTGTGTGTGTGTGTGTTTTTATGCACCCGTGCTGCCCTGTAGGAGTATTTCTGCTATAGGGCGGCCAGGAAGCTGTTAAACTGAAGAAAGAGATGGGAAAAAATTAACTGGAACAGGTCAAAAACGCACCGAAATGTGTCAAAAGCATGCATGCAAAAACGCGTTTGGACTGCGTTTCTATAATGTGAACTGGCCCTTAAACTTATGTTGTGCCCAAATTCCTGATCCAGGAATTTGGGCACAACATAAGATTGAGTAAACATGTGGCAGTGATGGGTTATTCCATAAAGGGGTGTTCGGGGAAACAAAGGACTGAGTAGCGAATTCTAGCCGCAGCCCTGAGGTCCAGGCTTTGAGTGTAGTATGCATAGATGGTGTTAGAGAGTATGGGGCACAGCCCTCAGTATTTAAGGTGACCCATGCTATCCCATCTAACAGCTCCTGAATATAAAGGCTATTGTAGGCTCTTTATCTCTCCTCCTCACCTGTCACAGCTCTCATGCAATCCCAAAGGCAGAAGCTGTGAAGACTGAATAAAAATGCACTTTACATACTCACACTTTCCTTTCTCTATCCCTCCTTTCACGACTGACAGAAATTATTTGTTTTTTTTTTACATTAAGTCTAGCAGATACTATATATAAGATAAAATATAAATGTTTGATTCAGTACTAAAGTCTGCTGTCAATGAGTCCTAAATAATTGTAATAGGCTGCCAGCAGAGTTAATTACATATGATATTGATAATGATCTTTTCATCCTGTAGGGAAGACAGCGATGGTGATTATAAGACCCCTATGTGATTTGTGATGAAGTGTATTCCAGTAAAGGGAAGGAAAGGACTCTTATCTGCTGAACAGTTTTTGCTGGGGAACAATTCCCAGCGGGATGTAGCCATACATTCCAGAGCTCACAGCCTTCTCTGCACCAGTTTGTGGCCGGTCCTTCTGCCAGCTGTTATGTTCACATACCCAGCCATGCTCAGTCTAGAATGAAACGGCCAAATGCAGCAGGGAAGGATCTCACATGTTCTGCAAACCCAAAGTGATCTGATTACAAAGCAAATATTTAAGAGACTAACATGTGTTCCCTTTTCCTGCGTGAACAAGGAGTGTTGCAGATAACAACCTGGCACTTGTGTAATTAGTCTGTTGGCGTTCCCAGATTAGAGCCTCTTGTTCTGTGCCATAATTATGCTTTTACAGATGTTTTATGTTATTTTCATAATTGTGCTGAGGTACTCTTAATAGAGAGATCTGTGTGTTCAAGCTGTAACAGACCTGGGTGGTACAAACTAAGTCTATAATGGCAATCATTTAAAACGAGAACAAACCCTAGTGCAATAAAACCCCAAAAAATTGACTCCGCCCATAGTGCAATAAAAACCTACTTTGAGTATGAAGGTGAAAGTTTCCAAAATACTGGTGGTGACACAGGATTATCAGTGTCTGTATACCTGCAGTCATGCTGATAAAACCTATACACTGTAGCTGTCAGCGGGGTTAAAGTCAAGTCGGTCCAGGAGGGGCAGTGAAGAATGGTGCTTGTAAAATGTTGAGCAGTGGCATCCTTGTTGCTCAGGGGATGCTGATGAAGCTCCCTGGTTTTGTCACAGTTAGTTCTAATGTATTACATACATATTGTGCTTATAGTTTTTTTTTTTATATGAATTGGCTTTCTTCAGTAAGAAAAATTAGAGATATTGATAGCTGACGTTTTATGCACATTTCAGTCTAAAAACAATGGGGCATAGGCAAGCTCTGGTTTCTGAGGAAAGTTAAGCTGGACATAGATGGTTCGAATCTCAGCTGGTTCAGCAGAGACCTGCCAAGATTGAATCCATGTATGGGCAGGTTGATTTTCCCATGTCAATCCATTAATCGACTAGGGTACAACCAGCATGCTGGATTTCCAGCACGCATATATTGCCAGTGGCCCTGCAGGGATGGGTTCCCCATTGACAGAACACAATAGCTCCATGGGAGAAATTCCTCCATCAACACTAACAGTGTTGAAGGGGGAATCAAGCGAAGTCACATCATCTATAGCCTGCCTTAGAGACACTGTTGTCAGATCATTTATTGTTATTATACAGTATTTATATAGCGCCAAAAAGTTTGCTCAGCGCTTTACATTATAGTGGGGGACAGTACATGAGACAATACAGTAACAAAACAATACACGAGGGCCCTGCTTTTTCGAGCTTACACTCTAGAAGGGAGGGGATAGTGGTACAGGAGGAAGTGGCTGTGGGGGATGGAGTGGAGGAGATCGGCTGTTAGGTGAGGGTGGGGTAGGCTTCCCTGAAGAGATGGGTTTTCAGGGTGCACCTAAAGGTGAGGAGGGTAGGTGACAGTCTGATGGATTGGGGTAGTGAGTTCCAGAGGATGGGGGGAGTCCTGGAGAAGTCCTGTAGTCGGGCATGGGAGGAGGAGACCAGGGAGCTGGAAAGTAGGAGGTCTTGTGAGGAGCGAAGATTACGGGTTGGGTGGTATTTGGATATCAGGTCGGTGAGGTAGTTCGGGGCAGTATTATGAATAGCTTTGTACATCATTGTTAGATGTTTGAATTGTATGCGTTGGGCAATCGGAAGCCAGTGGAGGGAATGACAGATGGGGGTGGCAGATGCGGAGCGGTTGGTAAGGTGGATGAGTCTGGCCGCTGAGTTCAGGATAGACTGAAGCGGGGATAGTCTGTGATGAGGTAAGTCGGTGAGGAGGCAGTTGCAGTAGTCGAGTCGTGAGATAATAAGGGAGTGAATGAGTTGTTTAGTAGTGTCTGGGGTTAAGAACGTACATATTTTGGAGATGTTGCGGAGGTGAAGTCTGCATGAATTTGCCAGCAATTGGACATGAGGTTGGAAGGACAGGTTTGAATCTAGAGTGACACCTAGGACTTTGGCTTGCGGGGTGGGACTGGCATTATTGGTCGTGATGGAGAGGGTGGAGGGGGGGGGGGAAAACTAGGAGCTCGGTTTTGGAAAGGTTTAATTTGAGGAAATGAAGTGACATCCAGTCTGATATGTCGTTCAGTAGGCAGGTGATTCGGGCGGAGACTGAAGGGGTGAGGCAAGGGGTAGAAAGGTAGATTTGCGTGTCATTGGCGTAGAGGTGGTAGTTGAAGCTGTGGGAGTGTATCAGTTGGCCAAGGGAGGAGGTGTAGATGGAGAAGAGAAGGGGCCCGAGGGCAGAGCCTTGGGGGACCCCAACAGAGAGTGGGAGATAGCGGGAGGTGGCAGCGTTATAGGTAACACTGAAGGAGCGCTGTGATAGATAGGAGAGCCAGGAGAGAGTGAAGTCTCTGATGCCAAGGGAGTATAGTTTACTAAGGAGGAGGGGGTGGTCAACTGTGTCGAAGGCCGTGGAGAGGTTGAGGAGTAGGAGGCCTGAGTAGTGGCCATTAGCTTTGGCGGTTAGCAGGTCGTTGGTGATTTTGAGTAGGGCGGTTTTGGTGGAGTGTAGGGGACGGAAGCCAGACTGTAGGGGATCAAGGAGGTTGTTGTCATTGAGGTGGGAGCTTGGGCGATTATAGACTAAGCGCTTGAGGAGTTTGGATGTAAATGGCAGCAATGAGATGGGTCTAAGGTTGTTCAGGTCGGTGGGGTCCAGGGAGGGTTTTTTGAGTATGGGAGTGATGTGCGCATGCTTTAGGGGGGAGGGGATTTATTTAACCAAATATCTTCCCATAAGATTACATGTACATTTAACATATTTTAGGTATGTTATTTACCTGTAAAAGCCCTCCACTGTGTAGACATCCTAAAGCCCTGAGACTGCATAGCAGAGCTATCACTGAAGTGGCACTCTGTAGTATTCCCCTTTTGCTCCTCCTCTGGCAGCTGCATAAAAGGGAGAGGAGGGATGGAGGAGCTGGGCCAGCAGAGACAGTATTTAGACACTCCAGAAGTGGAGAGAGCTATGACAATCAAGGAGTAGCTGTGTTAGGAAATTGATTAGTCAAAATTCCTAGCAAGTTCACAGGTATGATGCAAGTGTTTGGAAAGGAAGATGTTGAAAATAAGCATTTAAAATACTTGATTTTTTTTGTGTTTTTACACAACGTATCTTTAAGATTTTACCACAATTTTTGTCCCATTGAGTTAGGATACAAGGGTAAATTATGGACCCCTGACAGCAAGGAAACAAAAAAGAAAATCCTTTTCTATCCCTTCCCTTCTAATTTAAAAAAAAAAAAAAACAAACCATAGAATGTAGTTGGTAATTCAAAGTGATTGGATGATATGATGGTGGTAACAAGCCCTTGAATCACTATTGACTGTGATGGCTTCTTATTTTTTGGGTTGCAGGATCTTGGCACACCTGCTGTGTCTATTACAAGGGCTTTCCACTCTGTCTGCTGGAGATTTATCTGGTTTTACATTATAGAGAAAGCAGCAAGTGGAGCTGGGATTCACAAATGTGGGCTGGCTGGAAGTCTAAGGTGGGGAGGAAAATAACTGGAGATCAAAGAACAGGGAGATCTCATTGCTGAAGTACGCAGGATACATTTAACGCAGGCGCCAACTCCATCAATAAAAATTAATTTTTGGGGGAACTTGTAAATTTGTATATGGCTATATTTCATCATGCAATTTAATTTTTACCTGCAGGAGCTGTTAAAAGATTTAAACCTTGGAGAAATGAAGAGTGGTCTCCCAGTGCTGGCGGTGTCCCTTGCACTGGAAGGAAAAGCTAGCCATCGTGAGATGACATCGAAGCTGTTGCATGATCTTTGTGGCACGGTGCTCAGTGCAGAAGATCTGGCGGCCTCCTTCGATAAACTGCTTCAAGAGCTGCCCGAACTCGTCTTGGACACACCCAGGGCACCGCAGGTTCGTGTGCACCTTATGTGAGCTAAAGAAAAATTCCACTTTGTGCTTTTCTGTTACAATGTCAGCTGGGTGTGGAAGAAAGAAAATTAAGGTACTGGTTTGTCAGCTTGTACTTAAGACGTTAAAAAAATAGAATGACAGGTTAGAAAATAGAGCCGTCTTAATATACATGACAATCTCTGTGTATTAGATTTGAGCCCGTATAGGGACCATTAGGAGATACTAACAAAATTCAGGGAAGAAACCAATGCTATGGAATTCAGGATCCAGTCAGTCCAATCATGGAACTAGTAGGCATGCTTAAATTGACATTGAGAAAAATTGCTCCATGCCACTGGTTTATAACAACAGCTTGTGGTGCCTTCTATCATCATGTCCATATCAATTTATAGTATATGTCCTATAGATGGATTCATCTCAGAGGAACTTCATTAATGTAGTAATATTATCAAACTGGAGACATGAAACCTCAGTATAGATAATAGCAGGTGCGGACTGACCATTTGGAAACTCAGGCACTGCCCGAGGGCCCGGGGTCAGTAGGGGGCCCCATGAGATGCCCCTGGTACCTTTTTCATAGGCTTTTTTTAGTTTGGGCAAGGACACAGGGACCCCATGATCCCCTATTGCCCGGGGACCCATGAGTTGCCAGTCTGCCCTGGATAATAGGTTAGATACCCAGGTCCCAGGAAGTCCAACACATTTCAAAGTATTCTAAATATCAGTTCCTGTGTGTGGCCATGCCTTCTTCTCAGCAGGTCACAGCCATGCAGTAGGGAACACCATATCTAAGCTGTGCTGTGGAGGATAGGAGGATATACATGATATTGCAGGATGTCAAGATTTGGACTGTGCATTAAGCTGCATTAAGTATTTTAATTAGCTGGTGGTTTTAAAAGGTACATTGTTTTTAATAAAATCGTTTACTTATTACTTCTTAGCACCCAGACTCTTGGAATTTATCCTGCCCCAAATTAACGTAAAATAATTTAGAAGAGTTAGTGACCTTTTATGATGCTTGGCAAAATGACAAGAGTTGTGTGGTGTATTGGACTCTTAACCATCACACCTACTGTATGGCTTAAAGTATGTGGACACCCCTCCAAATGACTGAGTTCAGATATTTCCATTGAAGAGTGCTGTTAAAGGTAGAATGAATGAAGGTAAATAAACCTTCTGCATGCAGTCTCCCCCTGGCCTCCTCTAATACTTACCTGAGCCTGCCTGATCTGCTCTCTCTCTCTCCTCATTAACTCCTCATTGGCTCCTGCTGCTGTCAATTACAGCCAGTGAGGAGGGACCTACAGATCCAGCTCAGGAGTGAGCATGCACAAGTGCCCCCATAGCAAGCGGCTTGCTGTGGGGGCAGTCAGCAAGGGGGAGGGGCCAAGATCGCTGACTGGGATCAAGGCTGCTTAGTGCAAGACCATTGCATACAGCAGGTAAGTATACCATATTTGTTATTTTTAAATAAATAATTTGGCTTGACAACAACTTTAATGCTACACCACCATACAAACACATTTTAGACAGTTGTGTGCTTCCGTCCTTGTGGTAACCGTTTGGGGAAGACCCTTTCTTGTTTCAGCATGACAATGCCCCTGTGCAGAAGACCAGCTCCATAACAACCTGGTTTCACCAGTTTGGTGTGGAGTAACTTGAGTGGTCTGCACAGAGCCCTGACCTCATCCCTAGTGAACATCTTTTGGGAGGAACTGGAACACCATTTGTGAGCCGTCTTCTTATCCAACATCAGTACCTGACCTCACAAATTCTTTTTTGGCTAAATGGGCATAAATTCCCATAGAAAACACTCCAAAATCTTGTGGAAAGCCTCTGCAGAAGAGTTGAGGATGTCATAGCAGGCTTTTTCTGAGAGAAAAAAATTTAAAAAATCTTAATCTTATCATTGCAGCTGGTGGGTCAGTTTATTGCAAGAGCAGTTGGCGATGGGATTCTGAAAAGGAACTACATGGAGAGTTACAAAGGCACGGTGGACTGTGAACATGCCCGGTAGGATTCGTATTTATACCTTTTTAGTGTTTTCTGAAAACATATATTGACAGGCTTTTGTGGTGCAGTCAAAAATATCCCAGTGGGGTTTGGGGAGCAACAAGACAGGACAAACCTGTCACGGGGCCAAAAAGCCATTGAAGCTATTTGGGGATAAGTTGGCAACATGATTAACCATTGTAACGCCAAACTATAATCTGTCTCTAGGTCTGCCTTGAACCGGGCAACAATTTTGCTGACCATGAGCAGAGGAGGAAGAAGAAGAATTGATAGTGTTTGGGGGACTGGTGGAGGTCAACAGCCTGTCAAAAATTTGGTTAAAGAGGTAAGTATGCATTTTGGCTTATCGGATATTAAATAATGACGGTTAGTGCTTGCAAAATGTAGCAGATTAGATGATTTAATAGGTTATCAATGTATAGATTTATTATCATTTTTAGGTCCAATTCAGTAGGGGGCTTATTGAAACTCTGCAGGGGCTGCTTTCAGGCTGTGGCTGCTTTCTAAAGAAAACAAACCATAAGACTTTGCATGCCTTTTATATTAATACACCTGAAATGTATTTGGCTAATTTCAACTGAAAATTAAGTTGGGCTTTAACCCCTTCCTGCTGTCACCTCCTGGCCCTTTAGGAGGTTGTAAATGCCGGGAGGCAGAGGCGGGCATTCCGATCATGTGACTGCTGTGATTTTGTAATTTCAGCGGTCACATGATCGGAAAGCTTCCAATTTCAAGTATGTATCTGGAGCTTTCCAGGACCTGCCAGTAACTGTGCTGGGAGCTCGCACGCCGCGTGCTCTTGGCACAGGAAAATGTTTACATAGGGACTCATATATGCGTCATCTTGGTGTTAAAGCCCATCTGCGGAGAGGCTGCAAATATGCATATGGTCAGCGGGAACTGGTTTAAGAAATTTTTTTATATGAATTTAAAATGATTACAGACTTCCCCTTCTTTATTTTTGTAATTGAAATAAAGAGAATTGTAGATAAGCCACTAAGGGGAGCTCTCAGCGCTACTACTGTTTGCCTTAAGCTGGCCATACACCTATAGATTTTTGTTAGAGAGTTTTCTTTTCAAGAATATTCCTTTGATTTTCTATTCGTTAGTGAGGTCAAATCGATGTTCGTTTTCAACAGCAATGATGGAAAAATTTGAAGGGGCAGGAAGGAAAACTTTTCTCGATCAAATTAATTTTCGGTCAGTGTATGTGATTATCGTTCAGAAAATACCTTCATTGTAAAATCGAATGTTAAAAGCAAAAGACAATTTTCGAATGACATTATTCCATTCATCGAATGTGCAAAGAATTATCATACGACTTTTCGAATATTCTCGTCCAAAAATCTACATGTGTATGGCCAGCTTTAGGACTATGCTGGTGATTAAATCAGTTTGCTGCTGACAGATTTAACTATTTGTTGACATTTATCTCACTATAATTATATTAATTTCTGTGTGCAGCCACTGTGATGACTGTCTCTGAGTAGTTACATTTCTCACTAACAAAGCCTTTAAGGGCTCGTTCACACCATGGTGCAGAGCCATCAGTTTTTCTGCACGAGTTCTGCAAAGGCACAACAAACTCAGTTGTTCTCTATGTACCCTGTTCACATCACAACACTAGTATCATCTGTAGATTTTTTCTGAGCAGAAATCTGCAACATGTATAAAACTCCTTGAAGCGTGCATGAAAACTGATGTAAACCGAGGTCTCTGCAAGTGAAATCTGAGTGTCAGTTTCCATCAGTCTTTCTGCATGTATGGTGTGAACGAGGCCTTAACCTTACCACTTAACTTCTGTTAGACTTGCAGGTAGTGGATCGATTTCAGAATCCGGCAACTCATAGACTTGCATTGAGAGGAGAGCAGTGGCTCACAACTGCTGTGTAAGCTCTGCAAAAGCACTGACACTGTACTGATGGCACTGGGTAGGAAGGGGTTAATGTGAGGGGCGATCAAAGGGTTAACTATGTGCTGGACGTGTTTTACTAGGGGGGCAGGGGGGTGTGCTTTACTGTAAGCACACTGATTGGGATGGCTGTGCTGTACACAGCCATCCCAAGCAGTGTGCTCTAGTTGACAGGGAGGGTGACTGTTTTGTAAACAAAACGGACTTCCTCCCTGTCGGTGATTGTCGGTAATCACCGGACGCCAGCTGGTAATTACTGTCCGGGAACCAGTGATTGACATCCACTGCCACAAATGGCGGCGCACGGCTTGCACGCGCCTCCTACCCGGAAATGCTAAATCACATATATATGTACGTGATTTTGCGCACAGGTGCCGCCCTGCTATAGGTGCCATATATCTGGTATAGGGAGGTCTTTAAGCAGTTAATGACCCTTTCAGAGGGAGATGTAAAGATCAAGAGAATGTAATCCTTAACTACACATTTTTTTATTTACATTGCGGCCAATATGATGATCCATTTTGGCTGTCCACATGTAAATAGCACAAACTAAAGTGAAAGTAAAAAAAAAAATAATAAAGTCCTTAGACCATATGGATCCTGGAACGAATTTTACAGACACTTCTGCTGGTGGTTAGGGTTACAGGACTCACTAGGTTGGCTTTTCTATGACTTTGTTCATAATTTGTTGTTTTCTGTCTCCCTTGAATTAGATTGACATGCTGCTGAAAGAATTTGTGTTATCCGGGGATGTATCTGAAGCTGAACGATGTCTTCAGGAGCTGGAAGTACCTCATTTTCACCATGAGCTTGTATATGAAGTAAGAATCCCTGGCTGTTCATTCACCACTTTACCATTCACCTTGTTTTCCTTACAATGAATATTAACCACTTTACGACCAACACGTGTGTCGCAGCAAAAGGATGGGCTTTAACACTCACATGCCACATGCTTGCATGCTCCCAGCACAAAGACAGCCCTCAGTCCGGAGTAAAGATCGGTAGCTGGTGGGACCAGCTTCTGATCATGTGACCACTATGACAGTGTTCGCATGATCGCAGATCCTTCCTGCCCCCCAGGCACTCATAAGTATTTATAATAGACTCCTCCTGCGCTCTTATGTAGAGTCACAGAGAAAAAAATAATAATAGATAAATATAGGATATAAAATACTACAGAGCTGCTAACATCTAATCCTATACCAATAGGTTGCAAAACACAGAAAAATAAAACAAAAAAACAAACACAGTAAATGATGTAGCGCTCATGTGAAATAATGGACAATAACCACAACGTGACAAGACAACACATCAAAAGGAATAGAGAAAAAAGGGGGGGTGGGGACATCCCCCAACCCACAAATAATGCTGTAATCCTAATCAATCCAAAAAACCAAAATAACCTAAAAACAGGTGTTGGAGTGAGTCCTTATGCCAGGATCAAGTGCTTCAGTGTAAGTGAAAACAATCACAAAAAATCACACCAGACAGTCCAGTGATTTATATGTTATTCCTTCTGGTCATGCAAATAGAAAGGAAAGTGTGTATATCAACACACCCTGGATGTGATCCTATAGTGGCTGTAATGGCCTCTCACCTCCACCCTGCGACCCTGCAGGGCCACAGAGCTCTATTGTTATCACCGCTGGGCCTCTGAGCAAGTAGCACTCCTCAGGAACTGATGACTTGAAACAAAGGGTTCCCCAGTATTGAATATCCGCCTTTTCACAATCTCTTCAAGTACCAGTGAGCAAGATGTATCATAGCTCAACTCCCCAAAAGACAAGAGAAAGGATATCCTCCATAGTGTAAACCACTTTATTTATAAAGGGAAGTGAATAAAATGCAAACTCACATGTGAACAGTAGTATCCAAGCATTCCTCCATATTCCGGGTGTAAGCATAGGAAAAAAAGGTGTTCCAAGATGGCGTCACGCCGGAAGTACGTCACCACGCTGAGCCGTTGACGCGTTGCGTCACGTGACCTCGTGACGTCATCAGGTCCTGATTCCTAGCAACAGGAGCCAATGGCTTTCTCTGTGAGTTTCTCACACTGTGCAATAGAAGCTGCAGCAAGTCAGATAGTGTCTTCTTTATTTCCTGGCTGGAGGGTGTCCAACATCATCTAGCCCTTTTTTCCCAGCCTGACTGCCCCTGGCTCTCCCCTTTTCATTCATTGGATTTCAATTCTTTCAATCATGGAGTCTCAGCATCATAGGTGGGTGTTAACCTCCCTAGCGGTATTCCCGAGTGTAGCTCGGGGTAAAATTTCTATACCAAAAGCGATAACCCCGAGCTACACTCGGGCTTACCATGCAGCGCTGCATAGGGAGTCCCTGCAGCACTTACCTTGTCCTTCACTCCCGCGATGTGTCCCCTGCAGCGTCCCCGGCCATCTCCTCCGGCCGATGCCGGCATCCGGCTTCCGTGTTCAGGTCCCTGTGATGTCGGGACGTACGGGCGCTGCCGGCGGCGGGAAATTTAAAAAATGTATTTTTTTTTTTTAAATGTTAAATAGTAAAACATTGCTGTTTCATCCCATTTCACATACATTTTGTCCCGAGTGCTTTGTCCTGAGCCCTGCCTGCATTTTGTCTGTTCTTTCTGCCTGGAAACTGAGAAACGTCCATGGCGTCCAAAAAGCGTCCCTTTATGTCAAAAGCGGTTTTAGACCGGCTAGAGAACAGCGATAGTAAATCAGAACCATTTGCAGAATTGAGTGATAATGATTTGTGGGGAAATTTTCCTAAAAATTACAGCCTACAATAAAAAACTTTCCATGCGAAAAAATGGTACCGCTTTCAGCACAAAAAATCGGAAAGAATCATACCGCTAGGGAGGTTTAACGTAGGGCAGTCTGTATGCAAATGAAGCCTGCCTAGGAATGCACACTACTATAGACTGACATCCACCCATCAAGGCAATTCAGTACTTGCACAACACATCCCAAGAGCCATCCCAATGCTTGCAACAGGGCTCTTGAGAGGAGTACAGAGGCAGGCGCTGTAATGTTTTTAGAGAGCTTTGTATAGTACACTACCAGTCCCTCCTGCCATGATCTACCTGCATCACATAGAGAAACACTGAGTCTAAAATAAGGTATGTAATGAAAATGTGAAGGTTGAATTTAAAAATGTCATTAGCATGTTCATTGGGGGTTAGGGAGCAATCAAGGAAGGCAAAATACAGGATACTTAGCAGTAATACTCCACTACATCTGAATAATCGGTTACAAGATAGATGAAATGTAACGCTAGCCAAAATGACCCCAACCTCTGTTTTTTTTTTTTGTTTTAAGATGTATTACTTCCTGCTCTCTTCAAGGATATTGTGGAGTGGTAGCTTATCACCTCTTTTTTTGGTCTACCACAGGCGTTTGTCCACTCCTCCTCCCTGGAGATGTCCTCTCAGCAATGCTGAGGGGGCACATGTACAGGTGCCAGGGGCGGACTGACCATTTGGAAACTCGGGCACTGCCTGAGGGCCCAGGGTCAGTAGGGGGCCCCATGAGATGCCCCTGGTACCTTTTTCATAGGCTTTTTTGAGTTTGGGCAAGGACACAGGGGCCCCATGATCCCCTATTGCCCAGGGGTTGTCAGTCCGCCCCTGACGGGTGCCCTACAGAGCTGGGCTGTGTGCATCCATAGACACAGCTCTTCTAAGCCACACCCCCTGCTCCTTCTTTACAGGATTTAACTGACAGCAGCAAGAGCCTATGGCTCCCGCCGCTCTCAGAAACTCCTTTAATACCAGGAAAAGGAAGCAGTGTTGCTGCAGACGGGGCAGCACTGGATTTATGGAGGCGTCAGGCAAGTGTTTAGGGAGGGGGTACAACAATTAATGGGATGTTTTTTTACCTTAATGCACGGAATATATTAAGCTACAAAAAACATTTAAATTTACAACCACGGATGGGGGTAGGGGGAGAGTCTGGTTGAGTTTGAATATAGGTGGTAGTAGTAGGAAATGATGATATGGACCATTCCATATAATTAAAAGGCTCAATTAATTACTTTCTCTCTTCACAGGCTGTACTAATGGTTTTGGAAGCGAGTGGTGACAACACCTACAAGGTGATGCTGCAATTGTTAGAATCCCTGTGGAAATCAGGAATTATTACATTGGATCAAATGAAAAGGGTAAGTCTGCCCTCTTGTGGAAAAAAGTAGAAACTGCATGGAAAGGCATGGCTGGTAGGAGACAGACATCAACACATTCCTACGTAGCCAGTTGCAGAATGACCTTACCATCTCTTTGATTAAGTAAAATTACTGTCCTAGGTTTAGTGATATGTAGCATTTATGTCAAGGCATTTGACTGAATTAAAAAGTATTTATAGATTTCCTAACTTTGCTTAGTGGTTAGCAAGTAGTGTCTGGTTACTTGGTTCAGTTACCACCAGAGGTCAAGGGACTTGATTGGAATTTCTGTGCTTGTAGGGGTATCCCAAAAAACATACTATTGGCCTATTAGTGTACTGGTCCTAGTGTGTGTGTGCAACTCTGCCTGTTAAAAAGATAAGATTGTACGCTTGTTCCAGCGATTGGTGGGAATAGTTGGTGCATTATGTATGGCCCTGAAAAACAAAACTCTTTTTTGAATAGTACAATTTATAGATAATAGTTAAAACTTGTGTTCCATAATACATAACCAGATCTAATTCAGTGGTCCTAAAGTCTCTTCTAACCCTCACCTATTTCCCATGCTCTTCAATGGCCCGGTGTGATATCCTCCTAGCCTACCGAACAAGAAACAAAAATTCTGTTATGGTTCTCGTCAGCTCTGGGCTCCATGAATGCAACCCGGGAGAAAGGGGGTGTGTGTGTGTGTGGGCCTGAGCTGTCACGTGATTTCTGTCATAGGATGATCTGGCAGTGCCAATGATAGGTTCTCTTGAACACATGTCCCACTCTTTGGCAGAACCCATGTGACCCACTTCCCCTCAGCCATGGCTGTATTCTGGCACCAGCAGCTAAAGGGAGCTATAGCTAGCAGTGGTCACATTGGCAGATTAGGTTAGAGGACAGAAGTGGTGGAAGATAAGTAAAGATTTCAGGTATAGTTTAAAGCAGAAATGAACTCTGGAAGCTGTGCCCAACAAAAAGGCATGTACAGGGCAAAGGACTAGTTACTAGTATTGCTTGTGGTCTCCCTGCAGATGATCTTGTCCCTGTGACAGAATTAATATGCCTTGTTCCACACTGTGTCTCTATGTGAAAGCGACCATCTTGGCAAGGCTTTGCAAATCCTTCAGTGAGCAGCACAGTAATGACATCATCAAATCTCACTACAAATCTGCTAAGACTATCAATCAGAGGCAGCAGTGCCATAGTTATCGCTCTGCAGATCTACAGCTGTGCGTGTGCACAGGAGGGCCCAGGAGTTCAAGAAAAAAGAAACATTTTCTAAGATACTTTTTAGACACAGTTAACAATTCTAAATTATAGTCATATGACATAACAAATCTTCGCTTTAGGTCCACTGTAAAGTAAAACATTGGGGAAAATAAAAATATGACAAATTCTGCAGTATTTCAAAATCATTAAGTAAATATGAGCACTTAGCTTGTAAAACAACCAATTGTGTGTGTGTGTGTGTGTGTGTGTGTGTGTGTGTGTGTGTGTGTGTGTGTGTGTGTGTGTGTGTGTGTGTGTTATATGTAAATATATAACTACTTTTTTTTTTTTTTTCTATACAAGTGATCACATGACTTTCTTTTCTAAGCTTCATAAGTGGCTTAGAGGTGGGGGAGGAGCTTGCGGGGGGGAGGTGTCAGCAAGAGTCAGAGAAACAGCAGGTCAAAGATCTTCCCAGTGATTAGCTATGCAAGGGGGGCTTGTCATACACTTCTGACAGTTGGATTACAGGCAGGTTTTGCTCCCAAGTAGAATGCAAAGAAGAAAACTGACCATGCTGGGATAGATGTGCTTCCATGCCTGGCGTAGTCATTTTAAAATAGGAAAGCAGGGGAGCTGGCAGGGTCACCAGGCATTTCACACTTAGGCTTAGACTTATCGATCAGGCTATCCCGATGTATAAGCCAACATATGAGGCCCTCTTAGTAAACACACAAGCCAAAATCATGTCAGACTAAAATGGTATAGCTTTTGTATGTCATGTCATGCAGCTACAAGCTACTAGGATTGTCTTAACAAATAAGTTTACTTCTAACAAAAAATAATAAATGCACATTTTTTTGCTGGTAAAAAAATGTGCATTTTACTATTTTTTTTTTTTTTTTGACTCTCAATGTAATCTGTCTGCCCGTAAAAGCAGTTACTTTTACACTGACAAGAAGAATCAATGAACTACCACAGTGCTCAACAGCATAATGGTAGTTCATTGAGAACCACAAGCTGACAGCCGCAATGGCTATCTGGACTTGTAGTTTCCCATTCACAGAACTCTGTGTATGAATGACACGGCCTGGCGGGTGTTGTTTTTGTTTTCTTTTTGTTTTTTTAATTGTGACAGCTAGTGGGGGCAAAAGATCCCCTGCTAGCTGTCACATTGGGGGGGTATTCGGGAGGCTGGTCTTACAGTAACATGCTACATGTTACACCGTGAATATGGGTATAACATGTAACGTAACATGTTACGAAAGGCGAACGTCCTATTTTTGAAAGTATGTATTTTTACTCTGTACGGCAGTGATGTATTGACTGGACTCTTGCTCACTTATATTTTTTTTTTCTCTGTTTTTGTTCAATTTTGTACATTGTGTACCTTTTTTGCACTTAGCATCCTCCCGCCCTGCCTATAGTAGATTGACGGCCGGGCGGGACACTCCTCCTTCTGAGTGGGCATCATATGACGTCCTGTCAGAAGGTGCTGCTCACGGGGATGCGCAGTGGCGCGATCTGTCACTGGTTGTGTCCTCGGGACACAGTCGATGACAGATGACTACACTGACCCGCTGCCAGTGTCATGTGACCGCTGTGACCAATCACAGCAGATCACATGACAATTGTATACAGTGGATGGCGTACTTTCATGCCATCCTTGTATACAGTTGTGTTAGCTGTGATTGGTCACAGCGGTCACATAGTACAGACAGGGCCAATCACCGCCCATATGTACCATGTGATGAGCTTTGCCCAAAACAGCTAATCACAACAAAAGACTGAATGAATCCGTTTCATTCTGTAAAAATGGTTGCTAATATGAATGAAATACATTGGTATTCGCAATCATAATGTGCCAAAAAAAAATCCTGATCACTTACTATGGTAACATTGTATTGCTCTGGTCACAGTGTGTTAAAAAAAATAGTTAAAAAAAAAATATTAGAAAAAATGTAAAAAAATAAAAATTTATTTTTTATTATATTATATAATTTTATATATATATATTTTTTTTTTCATATACTGTCACCAATCAGTATCCCTAATCACCACCAGACCAGGTATGATAACACTGGACTGGTGACAATGTTAAAAAAAAAAAAAAAGTGATGATATATATATATATATATATATATATATATATATATATATATATATACAGTCATGGCCGAAATTGTTGGCACCCTTGATATTTCTCCAGGAAATCATGTATTTCTCACGAAACGTATTGCATTAACACATGTTTTGCTATACACATGTTTATTCCCTTTGTGTGTATTGGGACAAAACAAAAAAAGGGAGGAAAGAAAGCAAATTCGACATAATGTCACACAAACCTCCAAAAATGGGCTGGACAAAAGTATTGGCACCCTTTCACAACTGCGGATAAATAAGAATGTTACAAGCATGTGATGCTCCTGTAAACTCACCTGGGGCAAGTAACAGGTGTGGGCAATATAGAAATCACACCTGAAAGCAGATAAAAAGGAGAGACGTTCACTTAACCTTTGCATTGTGTGTCTGTCTGTGCCACACTAAGCATGGACAACAGAAAGAGGAGACGAGAACTGTCTGAGGACCTGAGAACCAAAATTGTGGCAAAATATCAACAATCTCAAGGTTACAAGTCCATCTCCAGAGAACTAGATTTGCCTTTGTCCACAGTGCGCAACATTATCAAGAAGTTTGCAACCCATGGCACTGTAGCTAATCTCCCTGGTCGTGGACGGATGAGGAAAATTGATGAAAGATTGCAACGCAGAATAGTCCGGATGGTGGATAAGCAGCCCCAAACATGTTCCAAAGACATTCAAGCTGTCCTGCAGGCTCAGGGAGCATCAGTGTCAGCGCGAACTATCCGTCGACATTTAAATGAAATGAAACGCTATGGCAGGAGACCCAGGAGGACCCCACTGCTGACACAGAGACATAAAAAAGCAAGACTACAGTTTGCCAAAATGTACTTGAGTAAGCCAAAAGCCTTCTGGGAAAACGTCTTGTGGACAGATGAGACCAAGATAGAGCTTTTCGGTAAAGCACATCATTCTACTGTTTACCGAAAACGGAATGAGGCCTACAAAGAACAAAACACAGTACCTACGGTAAAATATGGTGGAGGTTCAATGATGTTTTGGGGTTGTTTTGCTGCCTCTGGCACTGGGTGCCTTGACTGTGTGCAAGGCATCATGAAATCTGAGGATTACCAAAGGATTTTGGGTCGCACTGTAGGGCCCAGTGTCAGAAAGCTGGGTTTGCGTCCAAGATCCTGGGTCTTCCAGCAGGACAATGACCCCAAACATACGTCAAAAAGCACTCAGAAATGGATGGCAAAGAAGCGCTGGAGAGTTCTGAAGTGGCCAGCAATGAGCCCAGATCTAAATCCCATTGAACACCTGTGGAGAGATCTTAAAATTGCTGTTGGGAAAAGGTGTCCTTCCAATAAGAGAGACCTGGAGCTGTTTGCAAAGGAAGAGTGGTCCAAAATTCCGGGTGAGAGGTGTCAGAAGCTTATTGATGGTTATAGGAAGCGACTGATTTCAGTTATGTTTTCCAAAGGGTGTGCAACCAAATATTAAGTTAAGGGTGCCAATACTTTTGTCCAGCCCATTTTTGGGGTTTTGTGTGACATTATGTCATATTTGCTTTTCTGCCTCTGTTTTATATTTGTTCCAATACATACAAAGGGAATAAACATGTGTATAGCAAAACATGTGTTAATGCAATACCTTTTTTGTGTGAAATACTTGATTTTCAGGAAAAATATCAAGGGTGCCAACAATTTCGGCCATGACTGTATATATATATATATATATATATATATAAATTTTTCAAAAAACTTGCCATGCCTCCTTCTAGATACCTTGGGCTGTCTATTTTCCATAAACGGGGTATTTGTACTATCTTGGCATTTTCGGGCCTCAAGAAATTAGATTGGTCATCGGTACATTAAGATTGAGCGATTTGTTTTATATATTATTACACCATAGTTTGTGGACTTTTTAAGACTAAATAATATACACTGATTTGGGTTATTTTCACCAAAATATTTTTGTTTTTTTGGGGTTTTTTTTTAGCAAAAAAACCCCCAAAAACTCAGTGGTGATTAACCACTTGCCTACAGGGCATTTATACCCTCTTCCTGCCCAGGCCAGTTTTCAGCTTTCAACGCTGTCACACTTTGAATGACAATTCAATAGAACAAGATACTTTTATAATACAAGTACATGGTAATGGAGAGACCTATCAGGAATATGAAATGGTGAAGTAACATACACTTGTACACAGCCAAAACAAAAACATAATTCAGTTGTAAAGTGCTTTTTAATCTTGATAATTTGTTTTTATATCATTTTCATTTTAATTATCCTGCCAGCCTCGGCTTCTTTTTGCATTCTGTGAAAGCGATCTACGAGTTCAGACCTGTAATAGCGTTGACAGACATACACAGTTTGATCTGTGAAAAATGTTGGTGCTCTTCACAGTGCTGGGCATGGAGTGTCTAGGAATGTCGCTTATCCCTATAACTCCCATCTACAGCATCAGACCGCTTCCTAGATCTCCGTAGAGCGAGAAAGTTCTGTGATGTCGGCAGGAGCATCATTTGCAGTCTCCATCCCCTTTCCACTGAGTTGGTGTCTAAGAGGGTCATTCAGCAATCATGTGACTGCATAAAACAAAGAAAAAAGGTGTTTTAGATTTGTCTGCAAATATTTATTTAGATGTTTATTTTGCAAGCAGTGTTGCTGTCTTCCTATAACTGCGTTTTGTAGGTTCAAGAATTTACAGATATTTTGGCAAAGCAGTTTTTATTTTCTCCAGACTACAACATGGGCAACGTTATTGATCCTGCCAGTAAATCTGCTATTTTTCCACTTCCTGTAACAGGGTGATAGCGTTGTTTGTTCTTCAGTGAAATCGCACAACAGCATTGTCCACCCGTGAACATGGTAGTTCTAGATGAATTTTTTTAAATTCTTTATTTATATTTTCAACAAGGACAAGTAGGAGATGAGCTGCTCAACAGATCCAACGACATAATACAGTATGTAGGTTGACCGATCCCATGCATCTCAATGAACACAGCTAGTTACCGATACTGGACTTGTAGTTTTAAATGGATTAAGTAAAAGACAAATGAAAGCCCAACTCTTAGCCGGTGTGAACCATGGCTAAGAGTTGGGCTTTCATTTGTCTTTTACTTAAAAAGACACCGCGACTTGTCGTGATGTGACAATTTCAAATCGCATGACAAGTCGCACCCAATTGTCGGCAATGGAACCATTCAAATCAGTGCACCTCCGACTTTGCGGTGCCACACCGATTTGAAAAAAAGGATCCTGTACTATTTTTTGTGATTTCAGGTGCAACTTGCATAAACATCTGTGCTTGAAGTCACACAGATGTAATCCAAGTCACACCTGAAATCACACGAACATGTGGCTTTGAAATCATGTGAGTTCAAGTGAGTCAGATTCAGTGTGAACGAGGATAACACTCTAAGCAGTTAAAGCAACAGTTATTTTCTCTTTTGGAAAAGGGGTTCAGGCCATATGAAAAATGCTGATTGTTGAAAGCATCCCCAGGAAATAAGAGCTTGTTCTCTTGTGCTTTGCTCTATGAAGAGTGACCCACGTTTGGTTTCTCTTCAGAAAGCATTTGACAGGCAGTGAAAGGGCACTTTAACCCAATGAAACTTGCACTAGTGCACCACAACTGCTTGCATTACACATGGTGCATGGCACTTGTAGAGCGACCCCATTCACTTGCAGGCGACGAGGTATAATTCCTGCCTTGGCTGAAAAGCCTTGTGGCAGCAGCTTGTATACACTCCCTGCCTCTGCAGCTAAAGGGGAACAGTTGGGGGGCAGTAAAACACAGCTTTATAACAGGCTTTTGCTGCCCCTTAACTGCTATTGTGAACGAGCCCTAAAAGTCCTGTTGCAGCAGGGGCTCAGGAAAACAAAAAAAATGCTGAATTAATGCTGCTACTGACAGACTGCATCATATGTTATTTTTTATTTTGCCAGTCGTTCAGCTTTACATTTAAGCCTACTAAGTGTTTACAGTAGGGAAAATTCACGTTTGCCTGTTTTTTTTTTTGTTTGCTTTTCCCCCTATCCCTCTCTAATCGGATGCTGCTTTGTGTTCTCTTCCAGGGTTACGACAGAATTTACCATGAGATTCCAGACATAAATCTGGATGTACCGCATGCGTACTCTGTCCTGGAACGCTTTGTGGAAGACTGCTTTAAAGCTGGAATTATATCCAAACAGATCAGGGATCAATGTCCTTCAAGGTGACTGGTTTTTCCTTAACTGCTTCCTGTCCGCCCCATAGCAGAAATATAAGTGTGTGTGAGAGATTTGTGCGTCTCCGGATAGGGTCCCGGCAGGTGATTACTCGCCAGCGCCTGGTGATTTCCAACAATCTGCGACAGGGAGGAGAACTGTTTTTTGTTTACTAACCATTCTCTTCCCTGACAGCTTGGGCACGCTGCTTTGGATGGCTGTGCTTTTATTTATTTATTTTTTAAGCACTGATCACTGTATTGGTGTCAGTGACAACAAGTCAGTTCCAACCTGTGTCAGAATGCCCACCGCAGTCCCGCTATAAGTCGCTGATCACCGACATTACTAATAAAAAAAAAAAAATTCCAGAATCTATACTGCCATTTGTAAACGCTATAACTTTCATGGAAACCAATTAATTTACACGTATTGGGATTTTTTTTTTTTTAGCAAAGACATGCAGCAGAATACATTTTGGCCCAAATTTATGACGTAATTTTGATGTCTAAAATTTTTTTTTACTGGACATGTTTAATAGCAAAAAGTCAAAAATATTTTTTTTATCAAAATTGTCAGTCTTTTTTTTTTTTTTTTTATAGCGCAAAAAATAAAACCCGCACAGGCAATCAAATACCACCGAAAGAAAGCTCAATTCGTGGGGGAAAAAAAAAGGACGTAAATTGCATTTGGGTGCAGCGTTGCATGACCGCACAATTATCAGTTAAAGTAATGCAGCGCCGTATCACAAAAAATGGCCTGGTCAGGAAGGGGGGTAAATCCTCAGGAGGGCGAGGGGCTAAGCAGAACTTTACTCTGTAAACAAATTGTGCACTATGCCGTAGCCAGACTGATGTGCTGAGCTGTAAATTTTTCTGCCCTCAAACCACTCCCCCCCCCCCCCCCCCCCCCCCCCGCCAGGGTGTACATATGCCACGATGCTTTGCAGCGCAAAAAAAAATTATCCCTGCTATTCCGTTCGGCTGGCAGTAATACTCGCCAGACGCAAAACAAACAAGTGACTTCAAGTGGCTGCGGCACTGAGGTGTGGGGTTTAAGGGGGTAAAATAGGCGGTAAGGAGGCAATATATCTCCTCCTTGCTGCCTGTTAGATCCCTATGAAAAGTGATCCGTCTTAAGATGGCAAACCAAGTGTAAATGAGCCGTAAAGCAGAGCTGCAGCTCCAGGTCTTTCCTACTTTTTATGGTCTGGTGACATCACAGGCTGTACTTCATTTACAGGAGGTGGAGGGCAGTCTATCCTTTCAGACTTAAGCTGGCTATACTCTGATTGAAATTTGGCCAGTTCACTAGGGATCAGCTAAATTCCGATCCGTGTAGCTATTCCTGCTTGACAAAAATTTGATTGACTTTTATAGAAGGAACATGTTTTAATGATCATCGGCTGCAGCCAGTCAGCTGATCAGTGTATTCTGACTGTGGTGGGTGCTGTTGGAATACAATATACCAGGAGAGATTCCTTTATCCACCTATTTGGTGTTGGTGGAGGAACCTGTTCACTGGCAGAAAAAAACAAAAACTAAATGTGTATGGCCATCCTTAGTGGCATATGTAAGCACGTGTGAGGCCAGACTGTGTGTGAACGTCCCTGCAGGGGGTGCGTTCATGCCAGCCTGGGCTTACAGAAAGTGGATAGAATGACTCTGGCAGTCATCCATCCCAGAAGACTGAGGATGTCAAGTGGCAGATAAGGGGACAGCTCTGTATTGAAGGTAAGTATTTGCATCAAAAGCTGATGGTTTATTTTAAAAGATGCAGAGGAGCAAAATAAAAAAACAAATCTGCTTTATTCCTGATCCTTTAATATTTAAAACTCCATTAAGGCCAGAGTAAGACCTTTCATAGCACTCAGCAATGGGTTGGGTGAAGCCGGAATAAATCTTCACTCTTGATCTTCCTTGTGGAAACAATGAGTTTTATGGATAGTTTTACATGGGATTTGGCTTCGCTTTGGGTGCAGTAAAGCAAGCACTTGCTTTATGCTTGTAAACATTTTATAGGACTTTAATCCTTGGAAGGAAGGACGTGTTTGTGTCTCAGCACAAAGGGGCAGCTTGTCTTTATGTACAGCACTCTATAGCAATCTGCTGCTTTCCAGCTGTTACGGACCTCCGGGTCCCAGTATGTCCTCCCACCAGAAACAGATTACTGTTTTAAAAGGGGTGCCTGTGAGGAAGGAAATATGCAAGGTGCTATGGCTGACCTGGTTTTACAGTTTCAGGTTCCTAATCTGTAAATCTGAATGTGTCTCTGACTTAGAAGAAGCATGTAGCCAATGAAAAGTTTTATATACTGGGATCAGAATGAAAGCTGCGGAGCTAGCAAGTCAATGGCAGCTCCATTAATTCAACTCCGATGAATTCTGTTTAAAGGTTCCCTTCAAGTATAACTAAAGGCAAAACTTTTTGATTTTGGATAGACTGGTGAGGGGTTAGAACCCCTGTCAGGTTTTTAATGTTGTCTGCATCCCCATTAGGGACGTGGACTCTCTATTTATCCTGATCAACAATGTCCCTGGGAATGAAAATGATCGGTAAATCCAACATATGTCACCAGGAATAGAGGGGAAACTTTCCAATGGAGACACTTGTTCCCATGACAGCAATTTAAAATGGGATGTCACTCGCACTGGAAAAATGCCCCCTCTTTTCCTGTTCAGTCTGCAGGAAAGAGAGTAAAGGGCAATTTCCCTAATGAGACAGACTGCAACAAAAAAAAAAAAACCCTGAAATGGCTTACTCTGATTTCACTACACACTGCGAGCTCTCAAAATATGCATTAGTAGCTGCTTGCATCAGGCCTGAGGCTCCTTGAAGGGGGTAGTGAGGCAGGATGCTGGGATGTTTTTCAAGAAGCTTTTTACAGCACTTTGCTGGCTCCATTCACCAGCCTTGATCTGCCTGCATGTTGATGAGGGGGGGAGGGCAGGGGTGAAGGGTATGGGTATCAGGAAAGGCAAAATGTAAGCAGATTAAATATCAGGTTTAAAGCAAACTAAGTTAGTGGACCTGTTCATAGTAATTAATGCAGTGGACCAGGCAAAGGTTGGGGAGCCCATGATTTATGTTGCCATGTAAGAGCTTTGGTCATTCTTAGTGGCAGATGGGACCTTCTTATGTACACTTAAAGCTGTTAAGTTTCTTTTTTTTTTTTAAAGGAACCAGGGACACTACTTATCAGTAGCAATGCAAAGTGTTGACTGAAGAAAGTGGACCTTTCATTCATCCACCCATCCTCCAATCATGGAATACTTTGCATTGTGGAAACGTACAGTATGAGTGCCATGAATGGAGCCCAGGGGCGGAAAGGGCAGGCATAGGGCTTGATTTACTAAAACTGGAGATCAAAATCTGTGCAGCTATGCATGGTAGCCTATCCGCTTCTAACTTAAGCTGGTTTAATTAGGCTTTGACAAAAAAAAAAAGGAAAACTAGAAGTTAATTGGTTTCCATGCAGTAGTGCACCAGATTTTCCACTCTCCAGTTTTAGGCTAGGTTCAAACCTTAGGGAGTTTGTGGGCCACGTTTGCTTGGGAAATGCGGCCAATTCATTTAAATGGGATGCTGTGCCTGCATTTCCTGCAAAAAGAAGGTGCTAGCACCAATATCAGAATGCTGCTGCAAGCACGTAGCATGGTGCTTTTACACCATGCAATTTCCCTGAGGTTCCCACACCCCCAAAAGCGCAGGTTTAGATGTGTGGGGGTGCCTGTGCGTCTCTACAGAGCAGTGAGTTTTTGGGTGCGGGAACAACTGCGATTCCCACACACACTTGGCACAGTGGCTTAGTAAATCATCCCCATTTTCTGCAGGTTTGATGAGTGCACAGGTGCAACTGTCACTATTAACTTCTGCATCACTGGAAGATCTCCACTGTGGGAGGTTATCTGGTGCCAGGAACTTAGGATTTCTGCAGTAAACTGCCAACACTAGTACACTGGACACAGTTTATTGCTGTCAGGTAGTGTCCCTGGTACTGTTTAAAATAGATCACTAAACTTTAGCTTTATATCATGACTGAAAATTACGTCTTGTAATGTATGCTGCTTACTGAGCACAGAATATTTGACTTCCCTTCGTGTAACAATTCCTAATTCAACTTGGCTCCAGCCAATTATTTGTATTTCCTGTTGGATGGAGAAGAGAAGGTTTAGAGCCTTTTGTTTTTATTGCTCTCTTAAAGCAGAACTATATACGAAATGAAAAAAAAAAACCCCGTTTTTCCTATAGTAAGGGAGGGGTATAACCCCTGCCAGTTTATTTTTCGCCATCTGTATCCCATTGGAAAGATTTACCTTCACATCCTGTCCCATAGCCAAACCGTAAGTGAGAGACGATCCCCAAAAATTAAGGGAATTCCTTGGGGCCCTCCAGGTCACCAGAACTAGTGTCCCCATTGGAACATTTCCCCTCCTATTACTTTTCCGGGGACAACCCAAAATTTGGGGTTTTCTTGTACTTTCACTTTCTATGAAAATGGTAAACAGGACAAATAGGGAAGGTGAATCTCCCTAATGGGGGCACAAACAGCAATAAAAACCTAATTGGTGTCCTAATCCATCTCCACTCTATGCAATACCAAAAAGAAGTTTTCCCCCTTAGTTATACTTTAATTTTACACTAACCAGTCCCCCCCCCCCCCCCCCCAGCCACATGATTTGTCGAAAGAGGATAAAAGTTCTCCTAAAGTTAAGGGCACGTGTTTACTTTGAGCCTTACCATTCTGTTGCATAAAAGTTGTACTAATGTGATATCATTTTGATCATCAGAATTTGTTGATTATGTTTTGAGGTAAATATTTGGAAATGCACAAATGACATAACGTTGCCTTGGAAAAGAAAGTATTTGTATCTAAATGTGCCACCAAAGTGAGGTCCTATCTGTTCCAAAGAAAAAAAATGTATAGGACTCTGTTTATGCAGGGTGAACTACAGAGTACGCCTGTGCAAGGTCTGTATTTACCTGCAAGGTGTTCCATGCATCCCTGTGTAAGCAATCCCATTAATGTACAGTGGAACAAAGTGGCTGCATGGACACAGCCACTTCTCCCAATTTATCATCCACTAGGGTGCACGGCCCCAAACACACACTGTCTGCATTTGGAGCCATGCCACATGCATGGATGTTGAATTGAGAGTAGCTGCTGTGTCTGTGCAGCTGCTGTGTCCCAATTAATACTAATGGGACTGCCTGCAAGGAGCTGCACGGAACACCTGTGCATCCCAGTGTCGGAAAACACAGCCCTGCGCTGTAGTACACTCCATGTGAATGAGGCCTAATATGTTCGAGTATAGCACAAAACCTAAAAGATATAATGTACTGAACTGAAACATTGCCGAAGCAATAACAAACAACTCGAGGGATATTTTGAGAAAAAGGTGTGGGGACTCGAGTGGTTAAAGTGTGCTGCTCCACAACATACCACCATCATTTGGTTTCTTGAATCAACTTAATAAAAAGCTCTTCTGTGTAGCAGCAAACCAGCAGCTTGTGTCTCTTGGCTGTTTGTGATTTTGATGATCTTTTATGCTACCTGGAAATAAATCTTGTTCCTTTTCTCACTGCAGGGGCAGAAAACGTTTTGTGAGTGAAGGGGACGGAGGGCGCTTGAAATTTGAAAGTTACTAAAAGTGAAGACAACATAACCTGCATCGCCGAGCACCGTTAATGTTTTCTAAATCTCTCTAAAACTTGTTATGGGTACAGAGCCTTTGTAAAATAGTTTTCTAAGGTAAACCGTTGCAGAAGTAAACGTTTGGGATAGGTAGATGTACAGCAAAAGAGGAAATAAGCTGCGAATCTTGAAGTGCCATTTGTTCGAGTTCATTCCACATTCATGGTCACTCCTCTCCTACAAGGTCCACATTTTGTGGGCAGTCCTCACCGCCTAGAACCTGTTTCATTGTAGGGAGGGTGTGCTATGACTCCATGTTTGCTGCTGCTCATTCATACACTTCTTCTTTTTTTTTTTTTTTTCTATTTTCCCCGTTTTGGAGGTGGAAATGAAGAACTGACTTTTTCCAAATCATTTTTCCACTTGTGCCAGAGGCGCAAAAAACATTGCTTTTTTTGTAAAAAGCATGATGATAAGGGATAGGGGCAATGGGGAAAAAATATTTTTATTCAGCTTTCCAAAGGAAAATACATTTTGATGTGAAAGTACAGAGTATGGTGGCTGGAACATCTATTTTTCTACAAAAAAAAGAAAAAAAAACTGGATTATAAGCTGAGTTCTGCTAAAATGTGTGTACATATGAAAAAAAAATAAATAAATATGTTTAGTGGAGCACAGACGGTGTGTCAATGTTTCCTTTTCTTTCTGGTTTTCGGGATGCTCCTTTCTTAACAGCATATTGTTCCATTAACTGTTCAATACTTTTACAATCATGTTCTATAAGAAGGGCTCATGTAGACAGGCGTTGTCTTTATGCATTTATCTTCTTAATGCCTGCTGTATGTGTGACAGCACAGCTGTGGGCCTTGTGCCACGCTGTTAGACAATCCCAACTCACATATCACCACTCATAAGCAGCCCATGTCCTCCGTCTTCCATGTTTCAGCTGGTTGCTCAAGCCCAGGAGTCAGCTCACACGCTGCTCCACTTTGTTTTTACAAATGAGACAGGCTGCACACCAAGGTATCTGCTCCAACACTGAGCCAATGCCATGCCCCTACAGATATGCATTTGGCCAGCATTGTTGTATTGTGCTGAGAACATGCTTATTCGGCACCCCCAGTACTGTGTCCAAGGGGTCACTGATAGCTTTTTGTAACCTAGTAAAAAATTAGAAGCTGGTGGGATGGGCTTCTGATTACATGATAACTATGACATCCAATCAGTGATCATATGATCTGGAAGCTCATGTACTGCCTCTGGTTGTTAAGTTCTTTTAAAGAGTTGGTTCTCACTGGCAGAATGAGGTTAATGTCACATACAGGTCAGCAGATTGCCACTAACGTCAATGGAGCAGTGTAGATGACAGTTCAGAGTCTGCATTTCACCTCTTTTGTGTTGTTTGTTCAGACACAATGAGTGCATTTCAATTGCAGGCAAAGCAAGTTGAACCCAGCCTTTTCTTGTTCCTTTCAGATAGTTAAAGGTCACGTTCACCTTTAATAAATGCACATTTTTTTGTAAGCCGTCTGCCCATACCTCATATGCAGTTACTGAGTGACGGATGGAATCAATGGACTCCGAAAGCGCTCACCAGCATCCTCGCAGTCCATTGGGAACTACAAGCCGACAGCTGCAATGGCTGTCGATACTTGTAGTTCATTCGCAGAACTACGTGTGGCTGGAGCCCCGCATAGCCACACTCTTTTCATATTATGACGGCAGGTGCGGGGAAAAAATCCCCACCCCACTATTGCGGGGGACCATGGGAGAGCTGCCGGAACGGGTGGAACATATTCCCAAAGGTGAACTTAGCTTTTAGGCTTGGTTCACATCTGTGCAGGTGGTACCGCTGCAGGACCCACACACATACCTGCAGCCGCACCACCCACACTTAGGAATGCGGGACCTGTGGGCGGATGCCATTAATTCTAATGGCACACTGCCCAAACTGGAAATTGCAACTGTACTGAACTTTGGTTTCTGAAGCAGTGCAGGGACTAATTCCCTGCGTGTCCCGGGGCATGGGAGTCCATTCAAATGAATGGGCTCTCGTGCCCTCACAAACCATGGCCCGCACGGCTGCATACATGTGAACCTGGCCTTAAGGCTGTGTTTGACAAGAATGCGTGTCTACTTAAGTTCTTAGTCAAGTTAAAGGCTTAGTCCACTTTTTCCAAAACATGGTAAATGAAGCAACATTGATCTAATGATCAATGTGCATTTACGAAGTTTTTGCAATAAAGCCGGCAGAGCGTTACACCTGCAATCTGTGCAACACAGGTGCAATGCAAAGGCTCTTTCAATGTCTTCCAGTCTAATCGTCATTTTCATAGCGCTTACCGTAAAGAAGCTTTCTCGTATGCAGAAGTTAAACTACTTTTCTGTGGCTGCATATGTTTATATTTTCCACTTTTTGGTTTTGTTAAGGAAGACAATACCATTACGCATGTCTGTGCATGAGACAGCCTCTGGTGTTCTGATTAATTCCCTCACATCCTTGCAAATATTGACCAATACCCATGGATGCATATCTCTAGGCGTGCACCCTGCCCCCACCTATGTAGGCTACTAGAAAAGGAACTTAACACAGGGTTGTGAATACACAGCAGGATGGGTGGCTTTATTTATATTTTAAAGAAACCCGAGAAAATATGCAGGCTGCTATCATTGACCTCCTCTTTTAATACTGATCATGCTTGTTGCGTGGTTGTCATGCCGAGGCTCTCTTCTCAGTATTTTGAATGATAGAGTGAATATAGAGATAAGACTTCATTTGTTGCATGCGTGTACAAGTTAATGGACTCGAAGAAATGAGAGACAGGCAGGCAACTGGAAGGTCACAAATAAAGTTGGCAGTGGTAGTGCGCTACTTCTCTTACAGGTTCCACATATCTATCTGAAAAGATTTAAAATGAGCAGAGATTCCCTTATTAAAGCTGTAAATGCGAGTCCAGCGCTCACAATACACCACACAAGTCACAAAAGAGTGTGCTGTGTGGTGAAATCCAAACCAATATATCCACACCAATATATCATCGTCGTGTACAGATAAAAAACACAGGACACTTAGGCAGCAGTATAGGGTCGCTTTCTGGTGACGACTAAGGAAAAGGCCCCTTAGTGGCTTTGAAATGTCACTTTCTGTTTGTAACAAAGTGTCCAGTCTGTTTATCTGAAAATTGAGTGCTGGTGATAGCTCAAATTAGACTTATCCCTTTAAAGCTAAACTCCATGCACAAAAAAACTTTTATTGAAATATATTCTTCAAAAGGCATAAAAAGAATAAATTCATTCTGTGTGCACCAAATGTCTTTATAAACCCAGATATTACCTTGAATAAGGGCTGTGGGAGGGACCCAGAAGCTTCACCCACTATAGGCTGCCTGCAGAAAATTAAAAGGGGTGGCAGATACAAAACCAAAAAAATGTGTGTGACTTGCGAGCCAAACTATATATTCAGTCAAGTGTTTCTATGGATCTCCAACATTTAACACATAACTCAAACTGTGCAACCTAATGATACATTTATGAATGTAGCGCTCCTTAAAAAATATATTAATTCATACTTGTGATTTGTGATAAACGCATAACGTAATCAAATCATAATTTATAAAGGAAACAATTAGTGACATGATTTCAATAAATAAAAATGTCCACATATTTAAGAGATGACACAGTCGAAGATGAAACAGTCTGCTGGACATATAATTGGATGTCTCCCGCACAAGAAGACGCCGACCTGGTATGAGGTGGGATTTTTGTCATTTTTCACCTTAGGTCGCTTGTGCTTCTTCTTTCGCTGGAATAAATTGTGTAGATTAAAGCAGGTGCTATCACTAGGAGATGCGCCGCTGGGATGGCCAGTCGGTTGGTCAGTCCCAAAACTAATGTCATCGCTTGGTGGTTGGATGATGTCACTGATTGATGACATGGTAGAATATCTCTTAGGAATGATGTCATGCGTTGATGGGACGGCATCATCAACCTGTGGAATGACGTCACTCATTGATGAGAACATTTTGCCATGCCTGAACTCTGTGGTTGGCCTGCGCCTCTTCATTGGCCGGCATAAATCCCGTAGGTGAGCACGCATGTCATCCCTGGGAGGTGGGACGCTGGGAATGGGAAAGTCGGTCTCTTCCATAGCATTGTCCACATTTTCACTTGTTGATGAAAGGATGTAGCCATGTCTGAACTCCTTGGTTGGCCTGCGCCTCTGCAATGGCAAGCTTAAATCCCGTAGGTGAGCACGGATGTCCTCCCTGGGAGGTGGGACGCTGGGAATGGGAAAGTCGGTCTCTTCCATAGCACTGTCCACACTTTCACTTGTTGCTGGGAAGATGTTAATGTGCCAGAGCCGCTTGTTTTGCTCGCTCCTCCTCATTTCCCGGAGTAAAACCTTCATGTGAAAACGGACGTTATTCCTAGGAGGTGTGGGGATGGGAGTACGAAAGTCAGCCTGGTCCATAGTGCTGTCTGTTGTTAAATTGACGTCAATCGTCAGTGGGTTGATGTTGCTTTTCGTTGGTTGGATCCATTGGTGAAATGGCTTGAAATTTTTTAGGAACAGTACCAGCAGCAAAATGACAAGCATTCTGATCGGTGCTCAGCAACAGTATTTATAAGCATGGGTAGCACTGTGTTCCCTAAGGCTGCCCACCCATTGGACCAGACTGACTGGAGCCCAGCAACCATCCATTGGTAGCAGTCAGTGGCATTTTTAAGCATAGGCAGAACTGTGTTCTCTGAGGTTGGCCCCTCGCTGTACCAGACATGGAGTAGTAGATAAAAGAATTCAATCAGCTCCAGGATCTTCAAATATTGAGCTAATACTGTGGCCAGGAGATTCCTGCGCAGGATGTACCTCAGAATGAGAACACTTATCAGGACTGTCCCCTTATACCAGAATGGAGTGGTGGCCAGTAGTGAAAACCAACTGATGGGTCCTGGGGACTCGTTTTCCAATTCTCTGACCTTTTCCTGCTCCAGTTCTTCCATCATCTTCATGGTCCCCTCCTCCTCCATGCGTATATCTGGGGAGTCTTTGATGAAATATCGGTGTTCCTCCATAATCTTCATGCTCCCCCCCTCCATGTGGATATCTGGGGAGTTTTTGATGAAATTTCTTCGTTCCTCCACAATCTTCATATCATTGTCCTTGTCCATGCCGGTCTTTGTGGAGTCTTTGATGTCCTTTCTGTGTACTCCAAAAGGGAGCAACAGAATAGCAATCACAGCAAAGATTCTGCACATTTTTTTTTTTAGAAATACAGAAATCAGCAGTTACTGATCGCTGTGGATCGCTGGATATAAATGGAAAGTCGATTCCAATCGCTGTAGATTGAGTGCAATGAGATACAAAGCAATCAGTCACAGGAGCTCTGTAAGGAAGCAGCTGTCTCTGGTGAGAGAAAACAGCAACTGAGGACAGTGCAAAGTCACAGTGAGGGAGGTCATGTGACCACAGTGAGGGGGGCGGAGTTTGTGTGTGACCAATCAGCAGCCTCTGTTCAGCCTGCTTTACTCTGATTGGCTCATCTGGGATCCAGCCCAGGCGGCATTGGATTGGATCCTATTATATAACATTGATAACATTTCCCTGTATTAATAATATAGACGCCTCTGTTTATATTCATACAATGTTATTATAATGTCATTTTATTTATTTTACTGTATTAATAGGATTCTAATGATTGATATTAATTGTAATATAAACAATAATGGGTGTAATATTAATAATCCCAATAATTATAATACAATCAAGCTGTTCTGTGTACTTGGATGACATAAATCTCCTGGCCATTCTCTGTGCTGACATTTCCCTGATGTAATGCACACAGGAGCCGCTAGAGGGCAGCAACACTCAGCTCCTCCTGTAGTGTCCCATCACCATGGATTTCCTCCTGGAAGACCCATCACCATGGAGACCAGGCAGGAAGTGAAGGTGTGTCCCAGTATTGGGGGGGGGGGGGGGGGAGGGGAAGGTGAAGTGTTGGGAGGAGGGAGACACTGGGGGGAGAGGGGGGGAGGGGAGACACTGGGGAGGAGGGGGGGGGGGGGTGACACTGAGGGGGAGGGGGGAGAGCACGCATTATTATCAATAACAAGATCTGTAATCATCTCATTACTATATAATAATAATGCTGCATTATAGGGGGTGTGATAATCACTACTGACCCCTTCCCCCTCTCACTACTGACCCCTCCCCCCCATCACCGCTATACCCCTCCCCCATCACCGCTATACCCCTCCCCCCCATCACTACTGACCCCTCCCCCCATCACCGCTATACCCCTCCCCCCTATCACCGCTATACCCCTCCCCTATAACCACTATCAATAGTTGTGAAGGGAGGACCATTGTCACACCACCAACATGGCAGGTAAGTGGACAGCACCCGTTCCTCAGTTGATGGATTATTCTTTTTTCCGGTATTTGTATTTAGGGCCAACAATTGACTCTGATGGGGACACAGATATGAGGAGACTCTGATGGGGACACAGATATGAGGGGACTCTGATGGGGACACAGATATGGGGGGACTCTGATGGGGACCCAGATATGAGGGGACTCTGATGGGGACCCAGATATGGGGGGACTCTGATGGGGACCCAGATATGAGTGGACTTTGATGGGGACCTAGATATAAAGGGGGGTCCTGAGGAGGTAAGTGGTGACTATATTGGGGACTCTGACATAAGGGGGGACTCTGATTTTATGCATGTATAAATATGGGACTTTCGGCCCCCGTACTGGAAAGTTTGGCCCCCCCGGCCTAGAACATACCAGAGAAGGGGCGGAGTTCTCCATTTACTGGCTGGAATGGAGAATACACAACAATGCGATCCATCTGCAGGAAGTCTGCTATTGGAGCGTGTGTAATGAAATCTGTCCAATCACACGACACATGATTTGTATCGGCCTTTTCCCCCGGGGGACTCCGATCATCTAGGAGGGGAGGCAGCCATGTTGGAGATTGCGTTGGCCGGGAATTGAACCCGGGTCAGCTGCTGGAAAAGCAGCCATGCTAACCACTACACCACCAACGCGAGGTTCCATGTCTTCTGATGGCGAAGGTCTCCTCCGTGCCGCCGACCCACCAATCCCAACCCTTCTCTCCATTGTATATACAGATATCATGGGGGAGGGGTGACACCCCAATATAGAGAGAACATTGTATGTACAGATAGGATGGGGGAGGGGTGACACCCCAATATAGAGAGAACATTGTATATACAGATATGATGGGGAGGGGTGACACCCCAATATAGAGAGAACATTGTATATACAGATATGATGGGGGAGGCGTGACACCCCCAATAAAGAGAGAACATTGTATATACAGATATGATGGGGGGTGACACCCCAATATATAGAGAGAACATTGTATATACAGATATGATGGGGGGGGGTTGACACCCCAATATAGAGAGAACTTTGTATATAAAGATATGATGGGGGAGGGGTGACACCCCAATATAGAGAGAACATTGTATATACAGATATGATGGGGGAGGGGTGACACCCCAATATAGAGAGAAAATTGTATATACAGATATGATGGGGGGGTGACACCCCAATATAGAGAGAACATTGTATATACAGATATGATGGGGGAGGGGTGACACCCCAATATAGAGAGAACATTGTATATACAGATATGATGGGGAGGGGTTACACCCCAATATAGAGAGAACATTGTATATACAGATATGATGGGGGAGGGGTGACACCCCAATATAGAGAGAACTTTGTATATAAAGATATGATGGGGGAGGGGTGACACCCCAATATAGAGAGAACATTGTATATAAAGATATGATGGGGGAGGGGTGACACCCCAATATAGAGAGAACATTGTATATACAGATATGATGGGGGAGGGGTGACACCCCAATATAGAGAGAACTTTGTATATAAAGATATGATGGGGGAGGGGTGACACCCCAATATAGAGAGAACATTGTATATACAGATATGATGGGGGGGTGACACCCCAATATAGAGAGAACTTTGTATATAAAGACATGATGGGGGAGGGGTGACACCCCAATATAGAGAGAACATTGTATATACAGATATGATGGGGGGGGGTGACACCCCAATATAGAGAGAACATTGTATATACAGATATGATGGGGGAGGGGTGACACCCCAATATAGAGAGAACCTTGTATATACAGATATGATGGGGAGGGGTGACACCCCAATATAGAGAGAACTTTGTATATAAAGATATGATGGGGGAGGGGTGACACCCCAATATAGAGAGAACATTGTATATACAGATATGATGGGGGAGGGGTGACACCCCAATATAGAGAGAACATTGTATATACAGATATGATGGGGGAGGGGTGACACCCCAATATAGAGAGAACATTGTATATACAGATATGATGGGGGGGGGGTGACACCCCAATATAGAGAGAACATTGTATATACAGATATGATGGGGGGGGACACCCCAATATAGAGAGAACATTGTATATACAGATATGATGGGGGAGGGGTGACACCGCAATATAGAGAGAACATTGTATATACAGATATGATGGGGAGGGGTGACACCCCAATATAGAGAGAACATTGTATATACAGATATGATGGGGAGGGGTGACACCCCAATATAGAGAGAACATGGTATATACAGATATGATGGGGGAGGGGTGACACCCCAATATAGAGAGAACATTGTATATACAGATATTATGGGGGAGGGGTGACACCCCAAAATAGAGAGAACATTGTATATACAGATATGATGGGGGAGGGGTGACACCCCAATATAGAACATTGTATATACAGATATGATGGGGAGGGGTGACACCCCAATATATAGAGAGAACATTGTATATACAGATATGATGGGGGAGGGGTGACACCCCAATATAGAGAGAACATTGTATATATGTCTTCTGATGGTGAACGTCTCTTTGGTGCCTTCAGCCAGGTGCGATGTAACACACACGTCTTCCCGCAATTCTCATGCGTCTTGCCATGCGACAATTGCAGCAACATCACACTGCATTCGGGGCGCCATGTTGATGGTGAACGTCTCTTTGGTGCCTCTTCAGACATCTCCATAAAGGACGTCACTGGCAGGCAGGGTTCTCATTGGCCCCGGCAGGAAGGGTTCTCATTGGCCCCAGCAGAAAAGGAAGACTTTGAAGACTCCTCCTGCCTCTAAAGCCAATCAGAGTTCCTTTCTTTTCTCCCAAGCTTCATCCTCAAAGACCAGACCTAAGCCAGGGGCCCAGTTCAGTCACAAGCCTGGGGCCCCTAATCCCCAAACCTTCAGACTAGTCCTATTAAACCTCCTGAAGGGAAGCCCCCATTTCCTAAAGTGGGGGGACGTCTGTTGGCCTTTGGGGTCACCTGGTCAGCAGACATCTCAGAAGCTCAGGTAAGAGACGTGGTGTCCAGGGGCTACAGGCTAGAGTTCATCTCCCAGCCCCCACCCCGCTTCGTGTTGTCCAACCTACCGGTGTCCCCGCAGGGACTAGCGGTCCTCCATGCTGCTCCTGCAGATCTGCTGACCCAAGGAGATCTCCCCATTGTACCAACAGCAGAAAGGTTTCCGGGTTTTTACTCCAACCGTTTCCTTGTTCTAAAGCCTCAAGGAGGGCATAGGCTGCATTCACTCGGGGGGGATTAGGGGGCATACAGGGGATTCCTGCGGCTGGGATCACTGTGAACAGTGGGGGATGGGAAGTCTGTACAAAGCAATGACAGGCTGAGCCGGGACCATTCCCATGTATCCGCACATCCATCGATCATCTGTGGTCAGGGAAGGATGAGCGATCCTGGCCCTAACCGTAGATGACCGATGGATGTGCGGATACATGGGAATGGTCGCGGCTCCTGTCAGCCTGTCATTGCTTTGTACAGACTTCCCACCCCCCACTGTTCACAGTGATCCCATCCGCAGGAATCCGCTGTATGCCCCTAATCCCCCGAGTGAATGCAGCCTATGTCCTCCTTGAGCTCGGGTTCACACCAATGCGGTGCGTGAAACGCTGCGAATTCTGTGCGTTTCCCGCACCGCATTGCAATCGCATCACGTTCATGCGATCTGGTGCGGGAGTCAGTAATAAATTATTGACACCCGAAACAGATGGCAAGACGCGATGTGATTGCCAGAAATCACATGACATGGGTGAGAAGACCCATGCTATGTGATTCAGGTGCGGATCTAAAGACAGTCCTGCACCTTTGTGGTGCGGATGCGATGTGATTTGAGCCATAGAAAGTGTATGGCCCAAATCGCAGCGTACAGACATTTGCATGGAATGCGCAGAGGAATGCGGTGTGATTCCTGTGCGGATTCCATGCAGTGTCCCGCACCGCATAGTGTGAACCGGCTGGGAGGCTTTAGAACAGGGAAAAGGTTGGAGTAAGGCCCCGGTCACAGGGGGCGTACTAATCCGTACAGCCGTGGGGGGCCGTGTTTACTTGCAGGGGATGTACCGGTGTTCATGCATCCCTGTGCAGGCAGGTTCATTGATGTCAATTGGGATGCAGCGGCTGCATGGATACAGACACTGCTCCCAATCTAACATCTGTGCGGGTGAACAGCTCTGAACACAGATGATAGTGTGCGTTCAGGGCCATGCATCCATACGGATGTCAGATTGGGATCAGCATCTGTGTCCATGTTACCACTACGTCCCAACTGACATCAATGGAACTGCCTGCACAGGGATGCATGAACACCGGTACATCCCCTGCAAATAAACACGGCCCTCCACGGCGGTACAGATTGGTATGTCCCCTGTGAATGTGGCCTAAAAACCCGGGAACTATTCTGCTGTTGGTACAATGGGGAGATCTCCTTGGGTCAGCAGATCTGCAGGAGCAGCATGGAGGATCGCTGGTCCCTGCGGGGACACCGGTAGGTTGGACAAAACGAAGCGGGGTGGGGGCAGGGAGATGAACTCTAGCCTTTAGCCCCTGGACACCACGTCTCTTACCTGAGCTTCTGAGATGTCTGCTGACCAGGTGACCCCAAAGGCCAACAGACGTCACCCCACTTTAGAAAGTAGGGAAATCCCTTCAGGATGTTTAATAGGACTAGTCTGAAGGTTTGGGGATTAGGTGCCCCAGGCTTGTGACTGAGCTGGGCCCCTGGCTTAGGTCTGGCCTTAGAGGCTTAAGCCTGGGAGAAAAGAAAGGAACTCTGATTGGCTTCAGAGGCAGGAGGAGTCTTCAAAGTCTTCCTTTTCTGCTGGGGCCAATGAGAACCCTTCCTGCCAGTGACGTCCTCTATGGAGATGTCTCAAGAGGCACCAAAGAGACTTTCACCATCAACATGGCGCCCCGAATGCAGTGTGATGTTGCTGCAATTGTCACATGGCAAGACGCGTGAGAATTGCGGGAAGACGTGTGTGTTACATCGCACCAGGCTGAAATTTTGTCCCTGAGTTTCTTTGGTGCGACAAACGCTTGAATAGGCGACACGCAGAAATGTGTACGAATATCTGTGTATCCAATGTTCTCTCTGAGTCTTCTGGCCGGCCTCTTCGGTTGGCCCGCGCTTCTTCTTTAGCCGCAATACATTCTATAGGTGTCAGACACCGCCTGACGGTATCTCTAGCAACCCACAGTGCGGGGTTCCTCAGCACGCAGGGTCTAAGTCCCAATCTGCTTATGCACCAGGGCCCCTGATGGTGGGGATGGACTTGGAGCAGACCGAGACCAGGGCGCGACCCCTGAGTACGTCCAGCAGTGGTAGAGAGTACCGTCAGAGGTGTTGCGGGAAATAGAGCCTGACGTGAAGAGGCTGGTAGGCCTGGCAGCAGGGACTGATCAATGCGGGATGGATGGATGGACAGTCAGCGTAACGTAAGGCGTAGTCAGGCAGGCTGGGTCAGCAATGTGCTGGCAGCGAGGTACCGGAGGATCAGGCAGAGAATGGTCAGGGTCACGAGCCGGGTTCAGCAACGTGCGGGCAGCGAGGTACCGGAGGATCAGGCAGAGAATGGTCAGGGTCACGAGCCGGGTTCAGCAACGTGCGGGCAGCGAGGTACCGGAGGATCAGGCAGAGAATGGTCAGGGTCACGAGCCGGGTTCAGCAACGTGCGGGCAGCGAGGTACCGGAGGATCAGGCAGAGAATGGTCAGGGTCACGAGCCGGGTTCAGCAACGTGCGGGCAGCGAGGTACCGGAGGATCAGGCAGAGAATGGTCAGGGTCACGAGCCGGGTTCAGCAACGTGCGGGCAGCGAGGTACCGGAGGATCAGGCAGAGAATGGTCAGGGTCACGAGCCGGGTTCAGCAACGTGTGGTCAGCGAGATACCAGAGGATCAGGCAGAGAATGGTCAGGTCAAGTCAGGGGTCAAGCAGGAGACACTCAGCAGGGTCAGGATCAAGCAGAGGTCGGCAACAGGAAACTTCACAAATCAGATGACAGGAACAGGACAATAAGACTAAACGGCAATTACACATACCTCCTGTCCTGTTTAAATAGCGCGTCCTGCGCTGTCATTGGTGCCAGGCGCCTGTCCGCGATCGCGAGTGCGCATGCGCGGCCGTCGCCGCTGCCACGATCGCCCAGGGCCCGCTGGCTAGAGCGTGTCGGTGTTCTGTGCATGCGCCACCCGGCGTATCGTGGCAGAACACCCGACCCCTGACAATAGGTGAATACGGCTGCGATATTTAGAGGTCGAAGATGAAACAGTCTGCTGGACATATAATTGGATGTCTCCCGCACAAGAAGACGCCGACCAGGTATGAGGTGGGATTTTTGTCATTTTTCACCTTAGGTCGCTTGTGCTTCTTCTTTCGCTGGAATAAATTGTGTAGATTAAAGCAGGTGCTATCACTAGGAGATGCGCCGCTGGGATGGCCAGTCGGTTGGTCAGTCCCAGAACTAATGCCATCGCTTGGTGGTTGGATGATGTCACTGATTGATGACATGGTAGAATATCTCTTAGGAATGATGTCATGCGTTGATGGGACGGCATCATCAACCTGTGGAATGACGTCACTCATTGATGAGAACATTTTGCCATGCCTGAACTCTGTGGTTGGCCTGCGCCTCTTCATTGGCCGGCATAAATCCCGTAGGTGAGCACGCATGTCATCCCTGGGAGGTGGGACGCTGGGAATGGGAAAGTCGGTCTCTTCCATAGCATTGTCCACATTTTCACTTGTTGATGAAAGGATGTAGCCATGTCTGAACTCCTTGGTTGGCCTGCGCCTCTGCAATGGCAAGCTTAAATCCCGTAGGTGAGCACGGATGTCATCCCTGGGAGGTGGGACGCTGGGAATGGGAAAGTCAGTCTCTTCCATAGCACTGTCCACACTTTCACTTGTTGCTGGGAAGATGTTAATGTGCCAGAGCCGCTTGTTTTGCTCGCTCCTCCTCATTTCCCGGAGTAAAACCTTCATGTGAAAACGGACGTTATTCCTAGGAGGTGTGGGGATGGGAGTACGAAAGTCAGCCTGGTCCATAGTGCTGTCTGTTGTTAGATTGACGTCAATCGTCAGTGGGTTGATGTTGCTTTTCGTTGGTTGGATCCATTGGTGAAATGGCTTGAAATATTTTAGGAACAGTACCAGCAGCAAGATGATAAGCCCCAACAAGCATTCTGATCGGTGCTCAGCAACAGTATTTATAAGCATGGGTAGCACTGTGTTCCCTAGGGCTGCCCACCCATTGGACCAGACTGACTGGAGCCCAGCAACCATCCATTGGTAGCAGTCAGTGGCATTTTTAAGCATGGGTGGAAGTGTGTTCTCTGAGGTTGGCCCCTCGCTGTACCAGACATGGAGTAGTAGATAAAAGAATTCAATCAGCTCCAGGATCTTCAAATATTGAGCTAATACTGTGGCCAGGTGATTCCTGCGCAGGATGTACCTCAGAATGAGAACACTTATCAGGACTGTCCCCTTATACCAGAATGGAGTGGTGGCCAGTAGTGAAAACCAACTGATGGGTCCTGGGGACTCGTTTTCCAATTCTCTGACCTTTTCCTGCTCCAGTTCTTCCATCATCTTCATGGTCCCCTCCTCCTCCATGCGTATATCTGGGGAGTGTTTGATGAAATATCGGTGTTCCTCCATAATCTTCATGCTCCCCCCCTCCATGTGGATATCTGGGGAGTTTTTGATGAAATTTCTTCGTTCCTCCACAATCTTCATATCATTGTCCTTGTCCATGTCGGTCTTTGTGGAGTCTTTGATGTCCTTTCTGTGTACTCCAAAAGGGAGCAACAGAATAGCAATCACGGCAAAGATTCTGCACATTTTTTTTTTTTTTTTTAGAAATACAGAAATCAGCAGTTACTGATCGCTGTGGATCGCTGGATATAAATGGAAAGTCGATTCCAATCGCTGTAGATTGAGTGCAATGAGATACAAAGCAATCAGTCACAGGAGCTCTGTAAGGAAGCAGCTGTCTCTGGTGAGAGAAAACAGCAACTGAGGACTCAGCCTGTGCACAGTGCAAAGTCACAGTGAGGGAGGTCATGTGACCACAGTGAGGGGGCGGAGTTTATGTGTGACCAATCAGCAGCCTCTGTTCAGCCTGCTTTACTCTGATTGGCTCATCTGGGATCCAGCCCAGGCGTCCTTGGATTGGATCCTATTATATAACATTGATAACATTTCCCTGTATTAATAATATAGACGCCTCTGTTTATATTCATACAATGTTATTATAATGTCATTTTATTTATTTTACTGTATTAATAGGATTCTAATGATTGATATTAATTGTAATATAAACAATAATGGGTGTAATATTAATAATCCCAATAATTATAATACAATCAAGCTGTTCTGTGTACTTGGATGACATAAATCTCCTGGCCATTCTCTGTGCTGACATTTCCCTGATGTAATGCACACAGGAGCCGCTAGAGGGCAGCAACACTCAGCTCCTCCTGTAGTGACCCATCACCATGGATTTCCTCCTGGAAGACCCATCACCATGGAGACCAGGCAGGAAGTGATGGTGTGTCCCAGTACTGGGGGGGGGGGGGGAGGGGAAGGTGAAGTATTGGGAGGAGGGAGACAGTGGGGGGGGAGGGGAGACACTGGGGAGGAGGGGGGGTGACACTGAGGGGGGGGGGGGGGAGAGCACGCATTATTATTATCAATAACAAGATCTGTAATCATCTCATTACTATATAATAATAATGCTGCATTATAGGGGGTGTGATAATCACTACTGACCCCTCCCCCCATCACTGCTGACCCCTCCCCCATCACTACTGACCCCTCCCCCTATCACCACTATACCCCTCCCCCCTATCACCGCTATACCCCTCCCCTATAACCACTATCAATAGTTTTGAAGGGGGGGCCATTGTCACACCACCAACTTGGCAGGTAAGTGGGCAGCACACGTTCCTCAGAGTTGATGGATTATTCTTTTTTCCGGTATTTGTATCTAGGGCCAACAATTGACTCTGATGGGGACACAGATATGGGGGGACTCTGATGGGGACACAGATATGGGGGGACTCTGATGGGGACACAGATATGGGGGGACTCTGATGGGGACACAGATATGGGGGGACTCTGATGGGGACACAGATATGAGGATACTCTGATGGGGACCCAGATATGGGGGGACTCTGATGGGGACCCAGATATGAGGGGACTCTGATGGGGACCTAGATATAAAGGGGGGTCCTGAGGAGGTAAGTGGTGACTATATTGGGGACTCTGACATAAGGGGGGACTCTGATTTTATGCATGTATAAATATGGGACTTTCGGCCCCCGTACTGGAAAGTTTGGCCCCCCGGCCTAGAACATACCAGAGAAGGGGCGGAGTTCTCCACCTACTGGCTGGAATGGAGAACACAGAACAATGCGATCCATCTGCAGGAAGTCTGCTATTGGAGCGTGTGTAATGAAATCTGTCCAATCACACGACACATTCCCTTCATTGGTTTTGGTTTCTTATTGATCCCACCAGTAATATATCCTCCACATTGGATTTGTATCGGCCTTTTCCCCCGGGGGACTCCGATCATCTAGGAGGGGAGGCAGCCATGTTGGAGATTGCATTGGCCGGGAATTGAACCCGAGTCAGCTGCTGGAAAAGCAGCCATGCTAACCACTACACCACCAACGCGAGGTTCCATGTCTTCTGATGGCGAAGGTCTCCTCCGTGCCTCCGACCCACCAATCCCAACCCTTCTCTCCATTGTATATACAGATATGATGGGGGAGGGGTGACACCCCAATATAGAGAGAACATTGTATATACAGATATGATGGGGGAGGGGTGACACCCCAATATAGAGAGAACATTGTATATACAGATATGATGGGGGAGGGGTGACACCCCAATATAGAGAGAACATTGTATATACAGATATGATGGGGGAGGGAGGACACCCCAATATAGAGAGAACATTGTATATACAGATATGATGGGGGAGGGAGGACACCCCAATATAGGGAGAACATTGTATATACAGATATGATGGGGGAGGGGTGACACCCCAATATAGAGAGAACATTGTATATACAGATATGATGGGGGAGGGGTTACACCCCAATATAGAGAGAACATTGTATATACAGATATGATGGGGGAGGGGTGACACCCCAATATAGAGAGAACATTGTATATGCAGATATCATGGGGGGGGGGTTGACACCCCAATATAGAGAGAACATTTTATATACAGATATGATGGAGGGAGGACACCCCAATATAGAGAGAACATTGTATATACAGATATGATGGGGGAGGGGTGACACCCCAATATAGAGAGAACATTGTATATACAGATATGATGGGGGAGGGGTGACACCCCAATATAGAGAGAACATTGTATATACCGATATGATGGGGGAGGGGTGACACACCAATATAGAGAGAACATTGTATATACAGATATGATGGGGGAGGGAGGACACCCCAATATAGAGAGAACATTGTGTATACAGATATGATGGGGGAGGGAGGACACCCCAATATAGAGAGAACATTGTGTATACAGATATGATGAGGGAGGGAGGACACCCCAATATAGAGAGAACATTGTATATACAGATATGATGGGGGAGGGGTGACACCCCAATATAGAGAGAACATTGTATATACAGATATGATGGGGAGGGGTGACACCCCAATATAGAGAGAACATTGTATATACAGATATGATGGGCGAGGGGTGACACCCCAATATAGAGAGAACATTGTATATACAGATATGATGGGGAGGGGTGACACCCCAATATAGAGAGAACATTGTATATACAGATATGATGGGGGAGGGGTGACACCTCAATATAGAGAGAACATTGTATATACAGATATTATGGGGGAGGGGTGACACCCCAATATAGAGAGAACATTGTATATACAGATATTATGGGGGAGGGGTGACACCCCAATATAGAGAGAACATTGTATATACAGATATGATGGGGGAGGGGTGACACCCCAATATAGAGAGAACATTGTATATACAGATATGATGGAGGAGGGAGGACACCCCAATATAGAGAGAACATTGTATATACAGATATGATGGGGGAGGGGTGACACCCCAATATAGAGAGAACATTGTATATACAGATATGATGGGGGAGGGGTGACACCCCAATATAGAGAGAACATTGTATATACAGATATGATGGGGGAGGGGTGACACCCCAATATACAGAGAGAACATTGTATATACAGATATGATGGGGAGGGGTGACACCCCAATATAGAGAGAACATTGTATATACAGATATGATGGGGGAGGGGTGACACCCCAATATATAGAGAGAACATTGTATATACAAATATGATGGGGGAGGGGTGACACCCCAATATAGAGAGAACATTGTATATATGTCTTCTGATGGTGAACGTCTCTTTGGTGCCTTCAGCCAGGTGCGATGTAACACACACGTTTTCCCGCAATTCTCATGCGTCTTGCCATGCGACAATTGCAGCAACATCACACTGCATTCGGGGCGCCATGTTGATGATGAACGTCTCTTTGGTGCCTCTTCAGACATCTCCATAAAGGACGTCACTGGCAGGAAGGGTTCTCATTGGCCCCAGCAGAAAAGGAAGACTTTGAAGACTCCTCCTGCCTCTAAAGCCAATCAGAGTTCCTTTCTTTTCTCCCAAGCTTCATCCTCAAAGACCAGACCTAAGCCAGGGGCCCAGTTCAGTCACAAGCCTGGGACCCCTAATCCCCAAACCTTCAGACTAGTCCTATTAAACCTCCTGAAGGGAAGCCCCCATTTCCTAAAGTGGGGGGACGTCTGTTGGCCTTTGGGGTCACCTGGTCAGCAGACATCTCAGAAGCTCAGGTAAGAGACGTGGTGTCCAGGGGCTACAGGCTAGAGTTCATCTCCCAGCCCCCACCCCGCTTCGTGTTGTCCAACCTACCGGTGTCCCCGCAGGGACTAGCGGTCCTCCATGCTGCTCCTGCAGATCTGCTGACCCAAGGAGATCTCCCCATTGTACCAACAGCAGAAAGGTTTCCGGGTTTTTACTCCAACCGTTTCCTTGTTCTAAAGCCTCAAGGAGGGCATAGGCTGCATTCACTCGGGGGGGATTAGGGGGCATACAGGGGATTCCTGCGGCTGGGATCACTGTGAACAGTGGGGGATGGGAAGTCTGTACAAAGCAATGACAGGCTGAGCCGGGACCATTCCCATGTATCCGCACATCCATCGATCATCTGTGGTCAGGGAAGGATGAGCGATCCTGGCCCTAACCGTAGATGACCGATGGATGTGCGGATACATGGGAATGGTCGCGGCTCCTGTCAGCCTGTCATTGCTTTGTACAGACTTCCCACCCCCCACTGTTCACAGTGATCCCATCCGCAGGAATCCGCTGTATGCCCCTAATCCCCCGAGTGAATGCAGCCTATGTCCTCCTTGAGCTCGGGTTCACACCAATGCGGTGCGTGAAACGCTGCGAATTCTGTGCGTTTCCCGCACCGCATTGCAATCGCATCACGTTCATGCGATCTGGTGCGGGAGTCAGTAATAAATTATTGACACCCGAAACAGATGGCAAGACGCGATGTGATTGCCAGAAATCACATGACATGGGTGAGAAGACCCATGCTATGTGATTCAGGTGCGGATCTAAAGACAGTCCTGCACCTTTGTGGTGCGGATGCGATGTGATTTGAGCCATAGAAAGTGTATGGCCCAAATCGCAGCGTACAGACATTTGCATGGAATGCGCAGAGGAATGCGGTGTGATTCCTGTGCGGATTCCATGCAGTGTCCCGCACCGCATAGTGTGAACCGGCTGGGAGGCTTTAGAACAGGGAAAAGGTTGGAGTAAGGCCCCGGTCACAGGGGGCGTACTAATCCGTACAGCCGTGGGGGGCCGTGTTTACTTGCAGGGGATGTACCGGTGTTCATGCATCCCTGTGCAGGCAGGTTCATTGATGTCAATTGGGATGCAGCGGCTGCATGGATACAGACACTGCTCCCAATCTAACATCTGTGCGGGTGAACAGCTCTGAACACAGATGATAGTGTGCGTTCAGGGCCATGCATCCATACGGATGTCAGATTGGGATCAGCATCTGTGTCCATGTTACCACTACGTCCCAACTGACATCAATGGAACTGCCTGCACAGGGATGCATGAACACCGGTACATCCCCTGCAAATAAACACGGCCCTCCACGGCGGTACAGATTGGTATGTCCCCTGTGAATGTGGCCTAAAAACCCGGGAACTATTCTGCTGTTGGTACAATGGGGAGATCTCCTTGGGTCAGCAGATCTGCAGGAGCAGCATGGAGGATCGCTGGTCCCTGCGGGGACACCGGTAGGTTGGACAAAACGAAGCGGGGTGGGGGCAGGGAGATGAACTCTAGCCTTTAGCCCCTGGACACCACGTCTCTTACCTGAGCTTCTGAGATGTCTGCTGACCAGGTGACCCCAAAGGCCAACAGACGTCACCCCACTTTAGAAAGTAGGGAAATCCCTTCAGGATGTTTAATAGGACTAGTCTGAAGGTTTGGGGATTAGGTGCCCCAGGCTTGTGACTGAGCTGGGCCCCTGGCTTAGGTCTGGCCTTAGAGGCTTAAGCCTGGGAGAAAAGAAAGGAACTCTGATTGGCTTCAGAGGCAGGACGAGTCTTCAAAGTCTTCCTTTTCTGCTGGGGCCAATGAGAACCCTTCCTGCCAGTGACGTCCTCTATGGAGATGTCTCAAGAGGCACCAAAGAGACGTTCACCATCAACATGGCGCCCCGAATGCAGTGTGATGTTGCTGCAATTGTCACATGGCAAGACGCGTGAGAATTGCGGGAAGACGTGTGTGTTACATCGCACCAGGCTGAAATTTTGTCCCTGAGTTTCTTTGGTGCGACAAACGCTTGAATAGGCGACACGCAGAAATGTGTACGAATATCTGTGTATCCAATGTTCTCTCTGAGTCTTCTGGCCGGCCTCTTCGGTTGGCCCGCGCTTCTTCTTTAGCCGCAATACATTCTATAGGTGTCAGACACCGCCTGACGGTATCTCTAGCAACCCACAGTGCGGGGTTCCTCAGCACGCAGGGTCTAAGTCCCAATCTGCTTATGCACCAGGGCCCCTGATGGTGGGGATGGACTTGGAGCAGACCGAGACCAGGGCGCGACCCCTGAGTACGTCCAGCAGTGGTAGAGAGTACCGTCAGAGGTGTTGCGGGAAATAGAGCCTGACGTGAAGAGGCTGGTAGGCCTGGCAGCAGGGACTGATCAATGCGGGATGGATGGATGGACAGTCAGCGTAACGTAAGGCGTAGTCAGGCAGGCTGGGTCAGCAATGTGCTGGCAGCGAGGTACCGGAGGAGCAGGCAGAGAATGGTCAGGGTCACGAGCCGGGTTCAGCAACGTGTTGGCAGCGAGGTACCGGAGGATCAGGCAGAGAATGGTCAGGGTCACGAGCCGGGTTCAGCAATGTGCGGGCAGCGAGGTACCGGAGGATCAGGCAGAGAATGGTCAGGGTCACGAGCCGGGTTCAGCAACGTGCGGGCAGCGAGGTACCGGAGGATCAGGCAGAGAATGGTCAGGGTCACGAGCCGGGTTCAGCAACGTGCGGGCAGCGAGGTACCGGAGGATCAGGCAGAGAATGGTCAGGGTCACGAGCCGGGTTCAGCAACGTGCGGGCAGCGAGGTACCGGAGGATCAGGCAGAGAATGGTCAGGGTCACGAGCCGGGTTCAGCAACGTGTGGTCAGCGAGATACCAGAGGATCAGGCAGAGAATGGTCAGGTCAAGTCAGGGGTCAAGCAGGAGACACTCAGCAGGGTCAGGATCAAGCAGAGGTCGGCAACAGGAAACTTCACAAATCAGATGACAGGAACAGGACAATAAGACTAAACGGCAATTACACATACCTCCTGTCCTGTTTAAATAGCGCGTCCTGCGCTGTCATTGGTGCCAGGCGCCTGTCCGCGATCGCGAGTGCGCATGCGCGGCCGTCGCCGCTGCCACGATCGCCCAGGGCCCGCTGGCTAGAGCGTGTCGGTGTTCTGTGCATGCGCCACCCGGCGTATCGTGGCAGAACACCCGACCCCTGACAATAGGTGAATACGGCTGCGATATTTAGAGGTCGAAGATGAAACAGTCTGCTGGACATATAATTGGATGTCTCCCGCACAAGAAGACGCCGACCAGGTATGAGGTGGGATTTTTGTCATTTTTCACCTTAGGTCGCTTGTGCTTCTTCTTTCGCTGGAATAAATTGTGTAGATTAAAGCAGGTGCTATCACTAGGAGATGCGCCGCTGGGATGGCCAGTCGGTTGGTCAGTCCCAGAACTAATGCCATCGCTTGGTGGTTGGATGATGTCACTGATTGATGACATGGTAGAATATCTCTTAGGAATGATGTCATGCGTTGATGGGACGGCATCATCAACCTGTGGAATGACGTCACTCATTGATGAGAACATTTTGCCATGCCTGAACTCTGTGGTTGGCCTGCGCCTCTTCATTGGCCGGCATAAATCCCGTAGGTGAGCACGCATGTCATCCCTGGGAGGTGGGACGCTGGGAATGGGAAAGTCAGTCTCTTCCATAGCACTGTCCACACTTTCACTTGTTGCTGGGAAGATGTTAATGTGCCAGAGCCGCTTGTTTTGCTCGCTCCTCCTCATTTCCCGGAGTAAAACCTTCATGTGAAAACGGACGTTATTCCTAGGAGGTGTGGGGATGGGAGTACGAAAGTCAGCCTGGTCCATAGTGCTGTCTGTTGTTAGATTGACGTCAATCGTCAGTGGGTTGATGTTGCTTTTCGTTGGTTGGATCCATTGGTGAAATGGCTTGAAATATTTTAGGAACAGTACCAGCAGCAAGATGATAAGCCCCAACAAGCATTCTGATCGGTGCTCAGCAACAGTATTTATAAGCATGGGTAGCACTGTGTTCCCTAGGGCTGCCCACCCATTGGACCAGACTGACTGGAGCCCAGCAACCATCCATTGGTAGCAGTCAGTGGCATTTTTAAGCATGGGTAGAAGTGTGTTCTCTGAGGTTGGCCCCTCGCTGTACCAGACATGGAGTAGTAGATAAAAGAATTCAATCAGCTCCAGGATCTTCAAATATTGAGCTAATACTGTGGCCAGGTGATTCCTGCGCAGGATGTACCTCAGAATGAGAACACTTATCAGGACTGTCCCCTTATACCAGAATGGAGTGGTGGCCAGTAGTGAAAACCAACTGATGGGTCCTGGGGACTCGTTTTCCAATTCTCTGACCTTTTCCTGCTCCAGTTCTTCCATCATCTTCATGGTCCCCTCCTCCTCCATGCGTATATCTGGGGAGTGTTTGATGAAATATCGGTGTTCCTCCATAATCTTCATGCTCCCCCCCTCCATGTGGATATCTGGGGAGTTTTTGATGAAATTTCTTCGTTCCTCCACAATCTTCATATCATTGTCCTTGTCCATGCCGGTCTTTGTGGAGTCTTTGATGTCCTTTCTGTGTACTCCAAAAGGGAGCAACAGAATAGCAATCACGGCAAAGATTCTGCACATTTTTTTTTTTTTTTTTAGAAATACAGAAATCAGCAGTTACTGATCGCTGTGGATCGCTGGATATAAATGGAAAGTCGATTCCAATCGCTGTAGATTGAGTGCAATGAGATACAAAGCAATCAGTCACAGGAGCTCTGTAAGGAAGCAGCTGTCTCTGGTGAGAGAAAACAGCAACTGAGGACTCAGCCTGTGCACAGTGCAAAGTCACAGTGAGGGAGGTCATGTGACCACAGTGAGGGGGGCGGAGTTTATGTGTGACCAATCAGCAGCCTCTGTTCAGCCTGCTTTACTCTGATTGGCTCATCTGGGATCCAGCCCAGGCGTCCTTGGATTGGATCCTATTATATAACATTGATAACATTTCCCTGTATTAATAATATAGACGCCTCTGTTTATATTCATACAATGTTATTATAATGTCATTTTATTTATTTTACTGTATTAATAGGATTCTAATGATTGATATTAATTGTAATATAAACAATAATGGGTGTAATATTAATAATCCCAATAATTATAATACAATCAAGCTGTTCTGTGTACTTGGATGACATAAATCTCCTGGCCATTCTCTGTGCTGACATTTCCCTGATGTAATGCACACAGGAGCCGCTAGAGGGCAGCAACACTCAGCTCCTCCTGTAGTGACCCATCACCATGGATTTCCTCCTGGAAGACCCATCACCATGGAGACCAGGCAGGAAGTGATGGTGTGTCCCAGTACTGGGGGGGGGGGGAGGGGAAGGTGAAGTATTGGGAGGAGGGAGACAGTGGGGGGGGAGGGGAGACACTGGGGAGGAGGGGGGGTGACACTGAGGGGGGGGGGGGGAGAGCACGCATTATTATTATCAATAACAAGATCTGTAATCATCTCATTACTATATAATAATAATGCTGCATTATAGGGGGTGTGATAATCACTACTGACCCCTCCCCCCATCACTGCTGACCCCTCCCCCATCACTACTGACCCCTCCCCCTATCACCACTATACCCCTCCCCCCTATCACTGCTATACCCCTCCCCTATAACCACTATCAATAGTTTTGAAGGGGGGGCCATTGTCACACCACCAACTTGGCAGGTAAGTGGGCAGCACACGTTCCTCAGAGTTGATGGATTATTCTTTTTTCCGGTATTTGTATTTAGGGCCAACAATTGACTCTGATGGGGACACAGATATGGGGGGACTCTGATGGGGACACAGATATGGGGGGACTCTGATGGGGACACAGATATGGGGGGACTCTGATGGGGACACAGATATGGGGGGACTCTGATGGGGACACAGATATGAGGATACTCTGATGGGGACCCAGATATGGGGGGACTCTGATGGGGACCCAGATATGAGGGGACTCTGATGGGGACCTAGATATAAAGGGGGGTCCTGAGGAGGTAAGTGGTGACTATATTGGGGACTCTGACATAAGGGGGGACTCTGATTTTATGCATGTATAAATATGGGACTTTCGGCCCCCGTACTGGAAAGTTTGGCCCCCCGGCCTAGAACATACCAGAGAAGGGGCGGAGTTCTCCACCTACTGGCTGGAATGGAGAACACAGAACAATGCGATCCATCTGCAGGAAGTCTGCTATTGGAGCGTGTGTAATGAAATCTGTCCAATCACACGACACATTCCCTTCATTGGTTTTGGTTTCTTATTGATCCCACCAGTAATATATCCTCCACATTGGATTTGTATCGGCCTTTTCCCCCGGGGGACTCCGATCATCTAGGAGGGGAGGCAGCCATGTTGGAGATTGCATTGGCCGGGAATTGAACCCGAGTCAGCTGCTGGAAAAGCAGCCATGCTAACCACTACACCACCAACGCGAGGTTCCATGTCTTCTGATGGCGAAGGTCTCCTCCGTGCCTCCGACCCACCAATCCCAACCCTTCTCTCCATTGTATATACAGATATGATGGGGGAGGGGTGACACCCCAATATAGAGAGAACATTGTATATACAGATATGATGGAGGAGGGAGGACACCCCAATATAGAGAGAACATTGTATATACAGATATGATGGGGGAGGGGTGACACCCCAATATAGAGAGAACATTGTATATACAGATATGATGGGGGAGGGGTGACACCCCAATATAGAGAGAACATTGTATATACAGATATGATGGGGGAGGGGTGACACCCCAATATAGAGAGAACATTGTATATACAGATATGATGGGGGAGGGGTGACACCCCAATATATAGAGAGAACATTGTATATACAAATATGATGGGGGAGGGGTGACACCCCAATATAGAGAGAACATTGTATATATGTCTTCTGATGGTGAACGTCTCTTTGGTGCCTTCAGCCAGGTGCGATGTAACACACACGTTTTCCCGCAATTCTCATGCGTCTTGCCATGCGACAATTGCAGCAACATCACACTGCATTCGGGGCGCCATGTTGATGGTGAACGTCTCTTTGGTGCCTCTTCAGACATCTCCATAAAGGACGTCACTGGCAGGCAGGGTTCTCATTGGCCCCGGCAGGAAGGGTTCTCATTGGCCCCAGCAGAAAAGGAAGACTTTGAAGACTCCTCCTGCCTCTAAAGCCAATCAGAGTTCCTTTCTTTTCTCCCAAGCTTCATCCTCAAAGACCAGACCTAAGCCAGGGGCCCAGTTCAGTCACAAGCCTGGGGCCCCTAATCCCCAAACCTTCAGACTAGTCCTATTAAACCTCCTGAAGGGAAGCCCCCATTTCCTAAAGTGGGGGGACGTCTGTTGGCCTTTGGGGTCACCTGGTCAGCAGACATCTCAGAAGCTCAGGTAAGAGACGTGGTGTCCAGGGGCTACAGGCTAGAGTTCATCTCCCAGCCCCCACCCCGCTTCGTGTTGTCCAACCTACCGGTGTTCCCGCAGGGACTAGCGGTCCTCCATGCTGCTCCTGCAGATCTGCTGACCCAAGGAGATCTCCCCATTGTACCAACAGCAGAAAGGTTTCCGGGTTTTTACTCCAACCGTTTCCTTGTTCTAAAGCCTCAAGGAGGGCATAGGCTGCATTCACTGGGGGGGGGATTAGGGGGCATACAGGGGATTCCTGCGGCTGGGATCACTGTGAACAGTGGGGGATGGGAAGTCTGTACAAAGCAATGACAGGCTGAGCCGGGACCATTCCCATGTATCCGCACATCCATCGATCATCTGTGGTCAGGGAAGGATGAGCGATCCTGGCCCTAACCGTAGATGACCGATGGATGTGCGGATACATGGGAATGGTCGCGGCTCCTGTCAGCCTGTCATTGCTTTGTACAGACTTCCCACCCCCCACTGTTCACAGTGATCCCATCCGCAGGAATCCGCTGTATGCCCCTAATCCCCCGAGTGAATGCAGCCTATGTCCTCCTTGAGCTCGGGTTCACACCAATGCGGTGCGTGAAACGCTGCGAATTCTGTGCGTTTCCCGCACCGCATTGCAATCGCATCACGTTCATGCGATCTGGTGCGGGAGTCAGTAATAAATTATTGACACCCGAAACAGATGGCAAGACGCGATGTGATTGCCAGAAATCACATGACATGGGTGAGAAGACCCATGCTATGTGATTCAGGTGCGGATCTAAAGACAGTCCTGCACCTTTGTGGTGCGGATGCGATGTGATTTGAGCCATAGAAAGTGTATGGCCCAAATCGCAGCGTACAGACATTTGCATGGAATGCGCAGAGGAATGCGGTGTGATTCCTGTGCGGATTCCATGCAGTGTCCCGCACCGCATAGTGTGAACCGGCTGGGAGGCTTTAGAACAGGGAAAAGGTTGGAGTAAGGCCCCGGTCACAGGGGGCGTACTAATCCGTACAGCCGTGGGGGGCCGTGTTTACTTGCAGGGGATGTACCGGTGTTCATGCATCCCTGTGCAGGCAGGTTCATTGATGTCAATTGGGATGCAGCGGCTGCATGGATACAGACACTGCTCCCAATCTAACATCTGTGCGGGTGAACAGCTCTGAACACAGATGATAGTGTGCGTTCAGGGCCATGCATCCATACGGATGTCAGATTGGGATCAGCATCTGTGTCCATGTTACCACTACGTCCCAACTGACATCAATGGAACTGCCTGCACAGGGATGCATGAACACCGGTACATCCCCTGCAAATAAACACGGCCCTCCACGGCGGTACAGATTGGTATGTCCCCTGTGAATGTGGCCTAAAAACCCGGGAACTATTCTGCTGTTGGTACAATGGGGAGATCTCCTTGGGTCAGCAGATCTGCAGGAGCAGCATGGAGGATCGCTGGTCCCTGCGGGGACACCGGTAGGTTGGACAAAACGAAGCGGGGTGGGGGCAGGGAGATGAACTCTAGCCTTTAGCCCCTGGACACCACGTCTCTTACCTGAGCTTCTGAGATGTCTGCTGACCAGGTGACCCCAAAGGCCAACAGACGTCACCCCACTTTAGAAAGTAGGGAAATCCCTTCAGGATGTTTAATAGGACTAGTCTGAAGGTTTGGGGATTAGGGGCCCCAGGCTTGTGACTGAGCTGGGCCCCTGGCTTAGGTCTGGCCTTAGAGGCTTAAGCCTGGGAGAAAAGAAAGGAACTCTGATTGGCTTCAGAGGCAGGAGGAGTCTTCAAAGTCTTCCTTTTCTGCTGGGGCCAATGAGAACCCTTCCTGCCAGTGACGTCCTCTATGGAGATGTCTCAAGAGGCACCAAAGAGACGTTCACCATCAACATGGCGCCCCGAATGCAGTGTGATGTTGCTGCAATTGTCACATGGCAAGACGCGTGAGAATTGCGGGAAGACGTGTGTGTTACATCGCACCAGGCTGAAATTTTGTCCCTGAGTTTCTTTGGTGCGACAAACGCTTGAATAGGCGACACGCAGAAATGTGTACGAATATCTGTGTATCCAATGTTCTCTCTGAGTCTTCTGGCCGGCCTCTTCGGTTGGCCCGTGCTTCTTCTTTAGCCGCAATACATTCTATAGGTGTCAGACACCGCCTGACGGTATCTCTAGCAACCCACAGTGCGGGGTTCCTCAGCACGCAGGGTCTAAGTCCCAATCTGCTTATGCACCAGGGCCCCTGATGGTGGGGATGGACTTGGAGCAGACCGAGACCAGGGCGCGACCCCTGAGTACGTCCAGCAGTGGTAGAGAGTACCGTCAGAGGTGTTGCGGGAAATAGAGCCTGACGTGAAGAGGCTGGTAGGCCTGGCAGCAGGGACTGATCAATGCGGGATGGATGGATGGACAGTCAGCGTAACGTAAGGCGTAGTCAGGCAGGCTGGGTCAGCAATGTGCTGGCAGCGAGGTACCGGAGGAGCAGGCAGAGAATGGTCAGGGTCACGAGCCGGGTTCAGCAACGTGCGGGCAGCGAGGTACCGGAGGATCAGGCAGAGAATGGTCAGGGTCACGAGCCGGGTTCAGCAACGTGTTGGCAGCGAGGTACCGGAGGATCAGGCAGAGAATGGTCAGGGTCACGAGCCGGGTTCAGCAACGTGCGGGCAGCGAGGTACCGGAGGATCAGGCAGAGAATGGTCAGGGTCACGAGCCGGGTTCAGCAACGTGCGGGCAGCGAGGTACCGGAGGATCAGGCAGAGAATGGTCAGGGTCACGAGCCGGGTTCAGCAACGTGTGGTCAGCGAGATACCAGAGGATCAGGCAGAGAATGGTCAGGTCAAGTCAGGGGTCAAGCAGGAGACACTCAGCAGGGTCAGGATCAAGCAGAGGTCGGCAACAGGAAACTTCACAAATCAGATGACAGGAACAGGACAATAAGACTAAACGGCAATTACACATACCTCCTGTCCTGTTTAAATAGCGCGTCCTGCGCTGTCATTGGTGCCAGGTGCCTGTCCGCGATCGCGAGTGCGCATGCGCGGCCGTCGCCGCTGCCACGATCGCCCAGGGCCCGCTGGCTAGAGCGTGTCGGTGTTCTGTGCATGCGCCACCCGGCGTATCGTGGCAGAACACCCGACCCCTGACAATAGGTGAATACGGCTGCGATATTTAGAGGTCGAAGATGAAACAGTCTGCTGGACATATAATTGGATGTCTCCCGCACAAGAAGACGCCGACCAGGTATGAGGTGGGATTTTTGTCATTTTTCACCTTAGGTCGCTTGTGCTTCTTCTTTCGCTGGAATAAATTGTGTAGATTAAAGCAGGTGCTATCACTAGGAGATGCGCCGCTGGGATGGCCAGTCGGTTGGTCAGTCCCAGAACTAATGCCATCGCTTGGTGGTTGGATGATGTCACTGATTGATGACATGGTAGAATATCTCTTAGGAATGATGTCATGCGTTGATGGGACGGCATCATCAACCTGTGGAATGACGTCACTCATTGATGAGAACATTTTGCCATGCCTGAACTCTGTGGTTGGCCTGCGCCTCTTCATTGGCCGGCATAAATCCCGTAGGTGAGCACGCATGTCATCCCTGGGAGGTGGGACGCTGGGAATGGGAAAGTCGGTCTCTTCCATAGCATTGTCCACATTTTCACTTGTTGATGAAAGGATGTAGCCATGTCTGAACTCCTTGGTTGGCCTGCGCCTCTGCAATGGCAAGCTTAAATCCCGTAGGTGAGCACGGATGTCATCCCTGGGAGGTGGGACGCTGGGAATGGGAAAGTCAGTCTCTTCCATAGCACTGTCCACACTTTCACTTGTTGCTGGGAAGATGTTAATGTGCCAGAGCCGCTTGTTTTGCTCGCTCCTCCTCATTTCCCGGAGTAAAACCTTCATGTGAAAACGGACGTTATTCCTAGGAGGTGTGGGGATGGGAGTACGAAAGTCAGCCTGGTCCATAGTGCTGTCTGTTGTTAGATTGACGTCAATCGTCAGTGGGTTGATGTTGCTTTTCGTTGGTTGGATCCATTGGTGAAATGGCTTGAAATATTTTAGGAACAGTACCAGCAGCAAGATGATAAGCCCCAACAAGCATTCTGATCGGTGCTCAGCAACAGTATTTATAAGCATGGGTAGCACTGTGTTCCCTAAGGCTGCCCACCCATTGGACCAGACTGACTGGAGCCCAGCAACCATCCATTGGTAGCAGTCAGTGGCATTTTTAAGCATGGGTAGAAGTGTGTTCTCTGAGGTTGGCCCCTCGCTGTACCAGACATGGAGTAGTAGATAAAAGAATTCAATCAGCTCCAGGATCTTCAAATATTGAGCTAATACTGTGGCCAGGTGATTCCTGCGCAGGATGTACCTCAGAATGAGAACACTTATCAGGACTGTCCCCTTATACCAGAATGGAGTGGTGGCCAGTAGTGAAAACCAACTGATGGGTCCTGGGGACTCGTTTTCCAATTCTCTGACCTTTTCCTGCTCCAGTTCTTCCATCATCTTCATGGTCCCCTCCTCCTCCATGCGTATATCTGGGGAGTGTTTGATGAAATATCGGTGTTCCTCCATAATCTTCATGCTCCCCCCCTCCATGTGGATATCTGGGGAGTTTTTGATGAAATTTCTTCGTTCCTCCACAATCTTCATATCATTGTCCTTGTCCATGCCGGTCTTTGTGGAGTCTTTGATGTCCTTTCTGTGTACTCCAAAAGGGAGCAACAGAATAGCAATCACGGCAAAGATTCTGCACATTTTTTTTTTTTTTTTTAGAAATACAGAAATCAGCAGTTACTGATCGCTGTGGATCGCTGGATATAAATGGAAAGTCGATTCCAATCGCTGTAGATTGAGTGCAATGAGATACAAAGCAATCAGTCACAGGAGCTCTGTAAGGAAGCAGCTGTCTCTGGTGAGAGAAAACAGCAACTGAGGACTCAGCCTGTGCACAGTGCAAAGTCACAGTGAGGGAGGTCATGTGACCACAGTGAGGGGGGCGGAGTTTATGTGTGACCAATCAGCAGCCTCTGTTCAGCCTGCTTTACTCTGATTGGCTCATCTGGGATCCAGCCCAGGCGTCCTTGGATTGGATCCTATTATATAACATTGATAACATTTCCCTGTATTAATAATATAGACGCCTCTGTTTATATTCATACAATGTTATTATAATGTCATTTTATTTATTTTACTGTATTAATAGGATTCTAATGATTGATATTAATTGTAATATAAACAATAATGGGTGTAATATTAATAATCCCAATAATTATAATACAATCAAGCTGTTCTGTGTACTTGGATGACATAAATCTCCTGGCCATTCTCTGTGCTGACATTTCCCTGATGTAATGCACACAGGAGCCGCTAGAGGGCAGCAACACTCAGCTCCTCCTGTAGTGACCCATCACCATGGATTTCCTCCTGGAAGACCCATCACCATGGAGACCAGGCAGGAAGTGATGGTGTGTCCCAGTACTGGGGGGGGGGGGGAGGGGAAGGTGAAGTATTGGGAGGAGGGAGACAGTGGGGGGGGAGGGGAGACACTGGGGAGGAGGGGGGGTGACACTGAGGGGGGGGGGGGGGGGAGAGCACGCATTATTATTATCAATAACAAGATCTGTAATCATCTCATTACTATATAATAATAATGCTGCATTATAGGGGGTGTGATAATCACTACTGACCCCTCCCCCCATCACTGCTGACCCCTCCCCCATCACTACTGACCCCTCCCCCTATCACCACTATACCCCTCCCCCCTATCACCGCTATACCCCTCCCCTATAACCACTATCAATAGTTTTGAAGGGGGGGCCATTGTCACACCACCAACTTGGCAGGTAAGTGGGCAGCACACGTTCCTCAGAGTTGATGGATTATTCTTTTTTCCGGTATTTGTATTTAGGGCCAACAATTGACTCTGATGGGGACACAGATATGGGGGGACTCTGATGGGGACACAGATATGGGGGGACTCTGATGGGGACACAGATATGGGGGGACTCTGATGGGGACACAGATATGGGGGGACTCTGATGGGGACACAGATATGAGGATACTCTGATGGGGACCCAGATATGGGGGGACTCTGATGGGGACCCAGATATGAGGGGACTCTGATGGGGATATAAAGGGGGGTCCTGAGGAGGTAAGTGGTGACTATATTGGGGACTCTGACATAAGGGGGGACTCTGATTTTATGCATGTATAAATATGGGACTTTCGGCCCCCGTACTGGAAAGTTTGGCCCCCCGGCCTAGAACATACCAGAGAAGGGGCGGAGTTCTCCACCTACTGGCTGGAATGGAGAACACAGAACAATGCGATCCATCTGCAGGAAGTCTGCTATTGGAGCGTGTGTAATGAAATCTGTCCAATCACACGACACATTCCCTTCATTGGTTTTGGTTTCTTATTGATCCCACCAGTAATATATCCTCCACATTGGATTTGTATCGGCCTTTTCCCCCGGGGGACTCCGATCATCTAGGAGGGGAGGCAGCCATGTTGGAGATTGCATTGGCCGGGAATTGAACCCGAGTCAGCTGCTGGAAAAGCAGCCATGCTAACCACTACACCACCAACGCGAGGTTCCATGTCTTCTGATGGCGAAGGTCTCCTCCGTGCCTCCGACCCACCAATCCCAACCCTTCTCTCCATTGTATATACAGATATGATGGGGGAGGGGTGACACCCCAATATAGAGAGAACATTGTATATACAGATATGATGGGGGAGGGGTGACACCCCAATATAGAGAGAACATTGTATATACAGATATGATGGGGGAGGGGTGACACCCCAATATAGAGAGAACATTGTATATACAGATATGATGGGGGAGGGAGGACACCCCAATATAGAGAGAACATTGTATATACAGATATCATGGGGGAGGGAGGACACCCCAATATAGAGAGAACATTGTATATACAGATATGATGGGGGAGGGGTGACACCCCAATATAGAGAGAACATTGTATATGCAGATATCATGGGGGGGGGTTGACACCCCAATATAGAGAGAACATTTTATATACAGATATGATGGAGGGAGGACACCCCAATATAGAGAGAACATTGTATATACAGATATGATGGGGGAGGGGTGACACCCCAATATAGAGAGAACATTGTATATACAGATATGATGGGGAGGGGTGACACCCCAATATAGAGAGAACATTGTATATACAGATATGATGGGCGAGGGGTGACACCCCAATATAGAGAGAACATTGTATATACAGATATGATGGGGAGGGGTGACACCCCAATATAGAGAGAACATTGTATATACAGATATGATGGGGGAGGGGTGACACCTCAATATAGAGAGAACATTGTATATACAGATATTATGGGGGAGGGGTGACACCCCAATATAGAGAGAACATTGTATATACAGATATTATGGGGGAGGGGTGACACCCCAATATAGAGAGAACATTGTATATACAGATATGATGGGGGAGGGGTGACACCCCAATATAGAGAGAACATTGTATATACAGATATGATGGAGGAGGGAGGACACCCCAATATAGAGAGAACATTGTATATACAGATATGATGGGGGAGGGGTGACACCCCAATATAGAGAGAACATTGTATATACAGATATGATGGGGGAGGGGTGACACCCCAATATAGAGAGAACATTGTATATACAGATATGATGGGGGAGGGGTGACACCCCAATATAGAGAGAACATTGTATATACAGATATGATGGGGGAGGGGTGACACCCCAATATAGAGAGAACATTGTATATACAGATATGATGGGGGAGGGGTGACACCCCAATATAGAGAGAACATTGTATATACAGATATGATGGAGGAGGGAGGACACCCCAATATAGAGAGAACATTGTATATACAGATATGATGGGGGAGGGGTGACACCCCAATATAGAGAGAACATTGTATATACAGATATGATGGGGGAGGGAGGACACCCCAATATAGAGAGAACATTGTATATACAGATATGATGGGGGAGGGAGGACACCCCAATATAGAGAGAACATTGTATATACAGATATGATGGGGGAGGGGTGACACCCCAATATAGAGAGAACATTGTATATACAGATATGATGGGGGAGGGGTTACACCCCAATATAGAGAGAACATTGTATATACAGATATGATGGGGGAGGGGTGACACCCCAATATAGAGAGAACATTGTATATGCAGATATCATGGGGGGGGGGGTTGACACCCCAATATAGAGAGAACATTTTATATACAGATATGATGGAGGGAGGACACCCCAATATAGAGAGAACATTGTATATACAGATATGATGGGGGAGGGGTGACACCCCAATATAGAGAGAACATTGTATATACAGATATGATGGAGGAGGGAGGACACCCCAATATAGAGAGAACATTGTATATACAGATATGATGGGGGAGGGGTGACACCCCAATATAGAGAGAACATTGTATATACAGATATGATGGGGGAGGGGTGACACCCCAATATAGAGAGAACATTGTATATACAGATATGATGGGGGAGGGGTGACACCCCAATATAGAGAGAACATTGTATATACAGATATGATGGAGGAGGGAGGACACCCCAATATAGAGAGAACATTGTATATACAGATATGATGGGGGAGGGGTGACACCCCAATATAGAGAGAACATTGTATATACAGATATGATGGGGGAGGGGTGACACCCCAATATAGAGAGAACATTGTATATACAGATATGATGGGGGAGGGGTGACACCCCAATATAGAGAGAACATTGTATATACAGATATGATGGGGGAGGGGTGACACCCCAATATATAGAGAGAACATTGTATATACAAATATGATGGGGGAGGGGTGACACCCCAATATAGAGAGAACATTGTATATATGTCTTCTGATGGTGAACGTCTCTTTGGTGCCTTCAGCCAGGTGCGATGTAACACACACGTTTTCCCGCAATTCTCATGCGTCTTGCCATGCGACAATTGCAGCAACATCACACTGCATTCGGGGCGCCATGTTGATGGTGAACGTCTCTTTGGTGCCTCTTCAGACATCTCCATAAAGGACGTCACTGGCAGGCAGGGTTCTCATTGGCCCCGGCAGGAAGGGTTCTCATTGGCCCCAGCAGAAAAGGAAGACTTTGAAGACTCCTCCTGCCTCTAAAGCCAATCAGAGTTCCTTTCTTTTCTCCCAAGCTTCATCCTCAAAGACCAGACCTAAGCCAGGGGCCCAGTTCAGTCACAAGCCTGGGGCCCCTAATCCCCAAACCTTCAGACTAGTCCTATTAAACCTCCTGAAGGGAAGCCCCCATTTCCTAAAGTGGGGGGACGTCTGTTGGCCTTTGGGGTCACCTGGTCAGCAGACATCTCAGAAGCTCAGGTAAGAGACGTGGTGTCCAGGGGCTACAGGCTAGAGTTCATCTCCCAGCCCCCACCCCGCTTCGTGTTGTCCAACCTACCGGTGTCCCCGCAGGGACTAGCGGTCCTCCATGCTGCTCCTGCAGATCTGCTGACCCAAGGAGATCTCCCCATTGTACCAACAGCAGAAAGGTTTCCGGGTTTTTACTCCAACCGTTTCCTTGTTCTAAAGCCTCAAGGAGGGCATAGGCTGCATTCACTCGGGGGGGATTAGGGGGCATACAGGGGATTCCTGCGGCTGGGATCACTGTGAACAGTGGGGGATGGGAAGTCTGTACAAAGCAATGACAGGCTGAGCCGGGACCATTCCCATGTATCCGCACATCCATCGATCATCTGTGGTCAGGGAAGGATGAGCGATCCTGGCCCTAACCGTAGATGACCGATGGATGTGCGGATACATGGGAATGGTCGCGGCTCCTGTCAGCCTGTCATTGCTTTGTACAGACTTCCCACCCCCCACTGTTCACAGTGATCCCATCCGCAGGAATCCGCTGTATGCCCCTAATCCCCCGAGTGAATGCAGCCTATGTCCTCCTTGAGCTCGGGTTCACACCAATGCGGTGCGTGAAACGCTGCGAATTCTGTGCGTTTCCCGCACCGCATTGCAATCGCATCACGTTCATGCGATCTGGTGCGGGAGTCAGTAATAAATTATTGACACCCGAAACAGATGGCAAGACGCGATGTGATTGCCAGAAATCACATGACATGGGTGAGAAGACCCATGCTATGTGATTCAGGTGCGGATCTAAAGACAGTCCTGCACCTTTGTGGTGCGGATGCGATGTGATTTGAGCCATAGAAAGTGTATGGCCCAAATCGCAGCGTACAGACATTTGCATGGAATGCGCAGAGGAATGCGGTGTGATTCCTGTGCGGATTCCATGCAGTGTCCCGCACCGCATAGTGTGAACCGGCTGGGAGGCTTTAGAACAGGGAAAAGGTTGGAGTAAGGCCCCGGTCACAGGGGGCGTACTAATCCGTACAGCCGTGGGGGGCCGTGTTTACTTGCAGGGGATGTACCGGTGTTCATGCATCCCTGTGCAGGCAGGTTCATTGATGTCAATTGGGATGCAGCGGCTGCATGGATACAGACACTGCTCCCAATCTAACATCTGTGCGGGTGAACAGCTCTGAACACAGATGATAGTGTGCGTTCAGGGCCATGCATCCATACGGATGTCAGATTGGGATCAGCATCTGTGTCCATGTTACCACTACGTCCCAACTGACATCAATGGAACTGCCTGCACAGGGATGCATGAACACCGGTACATCCCCTGCAAATAAACACGGCCCTCCACGGCGGTACAGATTGGTATGTCCCCTGTGAATGTGGCCTAAAAACCCGGGAACTATTCTGCTGTTGGTACAATGGGGAGATCTCCTTGGGTCAGCAGATCTGCAGGAGCAGCATGGAGGATCGCTGGTCCCTGCGGGGACACCGGTAGGTTGGACAAAACGAAGCGGGGTGGGGGCAGGGAGATGAACTCTAGCCTTTAGCCCCTGGACACCACGTCTCTTACCTGAGCTTCTGAGATGTCTGCTGACCAGGTGACCCCAAAGGCCAACAGACGTCACCCCACTTTAGAAAGTAGGGAAATCCCTTCAGGATGTTTAATAGGACTAGTCTGAAGGTTTGGGGATTAGGTGCCCCAGGCTTGTGACTGAGCTGGGCCCCTGGCTTAGGTCTGGCCTTAGAGGCTTAAGCCTGGGAGAAAAGAAAGGAACTCTGATTGGCTTCAGAGGCAGGAGGAGTCTTCAAAGTCTTCCTTTTCTGCTGGGGCCAATGAGAACCCTTCCTGCCAGTGACGTCCTCTATGGAGATGTCTGAAGAGGCACCAAAGAGACGTTCACCATCAACATGGCGCCCCGAATGCAGTGTGATGTTGCTGCAATTGTCGCATGGCAAGACGCGTGAGAATTGCGGGAAGACGTGTGTGTTACATCGCACCAGGCTGAAGGCTGAAATTTTGTCCCCGAGTTTCTTTGGTGCGACAAACGCTTGAATAGGCGACACGCAGAAATGTGTACGAATATCTGTGTATCCAATGTTCTCTCTGAGTCTTCTGGCCGGCCTCTTCGGTTGGCCCGCGCTTCTTCTTTAGCCGCAATACATTCTATAGGTGTCAGACACCGCCTGACGGTATCTCTAGCAACCCACAGTGCGGGGTTCCTCAGCACGCAGGGTCTAAGTCCCAATCTGCTTGTGCACCAGGTCCCCTGATGGTGGGGATGGACTTGGAGCAGACCGAGACCAGGGCGCGACCCCTGAGTACGTCCAGCAGTGGTAGAGAGTACCGTCAGAGGTGTTGCGGGAAATAGAGCCTGACGTGAAGAGGCTGGTAGGCCTGGCAGCAGGGACTGATCAATGCGGGATGGATGGATGGACAGTCAGCGTAACGTAAGGCGTAGTCAGGCAGGCTGGGTCAGCAATGTGCTGCAGCGAGGTACCGGAGGAGCAGGCAGAGAATGGTCAGGGTCACGAGCCGGGTTCAGCAACGTGTTGGCAGCGAGGTACCGGAGGATCAGGCAGAGAATGGTCAGGGTCACAAGCCGGGTTCAGCAACGCGCGGGCAGCGAGGTACCGGAGGATCAGGCAGAGAATGGTCAGGGTCACGAGCCGGGTTCAGCAACGTGCGGGCAGCGAGGTACCGGAGGATCAGGCAGAGAATGGTCAGGGTCACGAGCCGGGTTCAGCAACGTGCGGGCAGCGAGGTACCGGAGGATCAGGCAGAGAATGGTCAGGGTCACGTGCCGGGTTCAGCAACGTGCGGGCAGCGAGGTACCGGAGGATCAGGCAGAGAATGGTCAGGTCAAGTCAGGGGTCAAGCAGGAGACACTCAGCAGGGTCAGGATCAAGCAGAGGTCGGCAACAGGAAACTTCACAAATCCGATGACAGGAACAGGACAATAAGACTAAACGGCAATTACACATACCTCCTGTCCTGTTTAAATAGCGCGTCCTGCGCTGTCATTGGTGCCAGGCGCCTGTCCGCGATCGCGAGTGCGCATGCGCGGCCGTCGCCGCTGCCACGATCGCCCAGGGCCCGCTGGCTAGAGCGTGTCGGTGTTCTGTGCATGCGCCACCCGGCGTATCGTGGCAGAACACCCGACCCCTGACAATAGGTGAATACGGCTGCGATATTTAGAGGTCGAAGATGAAACAGTCTGCTGGACATATAATTGGATGTCTCCCGCACAAGAAGACGCCGACCAGGTAGGAGGTGGGATTTTTGTCATTTTTCACCTTAGGTCGCTTGTGCTTCTTCTTTCGCTGGAATAAATTGTGTAGATTAAAGTAGGTGCTATCACTAGGAGATGCGCCGCTGGGATGGCCAGTCGGTTGGTCAGTCCCAGAACTAATGCCATCGCTTGGTGGTTGGATGATGTCACTGATTGATGACATGGTAGAATATCTCTTAGGAATGATGTCATGCGTTGATGGGACGGCATCATCAACCTGTGGAATGACGTCACTCATTGATGAGAACATTTTGCCATGCCTGAACTCTGTGGTTGGCCTGCGCCTCTTCATTGGCCGGCATAAATCCCGTAGGTGAGCACGCATGTCATCCCTGGGAGGTGGGACGCTGGGAATGGGAAAGTCGGTCTCTTCCATAGCATTGTCCACATTTTCACTTGTTGATGAAAGGATGTAGCCATGTCTGAACTCCTTGGTTGGCCTGCGCCTCTGCCATGGCAAGCTTAAATCCCGTAGGTGAGCACGGATGTCATCCCTGGGAGGTGGGACGCTGGGAATGGGAAAGTCAGTCTCTTCCATAGCACTGTCCACACTTTCACTTGTTGCTGGGAAGATGTTAATGTGCCAGAGCCGCTTGTTTTGCTCGCTCCTCCTCATTTCCCGGAGTTAAACCTTCATGTGAAAACGGACGTTATTCCTAGGAGGTGTGGGGATGGGAGTACGAAAGTCAGCCTGGTCCATAGTGCTGTCTGTTGTTAGATTGACGTCAATCGTCAGTGGGTTGATGTTGCTTTTCGTTGGTTGGATCCATTGGTGAAATGGCTTGAAATATTTTAGGAACAGTACCAGCAGCAAGATGATAAGCCCCAACAAGCATTCTGATCGGTGCTCAGCAACAGTATTTATAAGCATGGGTAGCACTGTGTTCCCTAAGGCTGCCCACCCATTGGACCAGACTGACTGGAGCCCAGCAACCATCCATTGGTAGCAGTCAGTGGCATTTTTAAGCATGGGTAGAAGTGTGTTCTCTGAGGTTGGCCCCTCGCTGTACCAGACATGGAGTAGTAGATAAAAGAATTCAATCAGCTCCAGGATCTTCAAATATTGAGCTAATACTGTGGCCAGGTGATTCCTGCGCAGGATGTACCTCAGAATGAGAACACTTATCAGGACTGTCCCCTTATACCAGAATGGAGTGGTGGCCAGTAGTGAAAACCAACTGATGGGTCCTGGGGACTCGTTTTCCAATTCTCTGACCTTTTCCTGCTCCAGTTCTTCCATCATCTTCATGGTCCCCTCCTCCTCCATGCGTATATCTGGGGAGTCTTTGATGAAATATCGGTGTTCCTCCATAATCTTCATGCTCCCCCCCTCCATGTGGATATCTGGGGAGTTTTTGATGAAATTTCTTCGTTCCTCCACAATCTTCATATCATTGTCCTTGTCCATGCCGGTCTTTGTGGAGTCTTTGATGTCCTTTCTGTGTACTCCAAAAGGGAGCAACAGAATAGCAATCACGGCAAAGATTCTGCACATTTTTTTTTTTTTTTTTAGAAATACAGAAATCAGCAGTTACTGATCGCTGTGGATCGCTGGATATAAATGGAAAGTCGATTCCAATCGCTGTAGATTGAGTGCAATGAGATACAAAGCAATCAGTCACAGGAGCTCTGTAAGGAAGCAGCTGTCTCTGGTGAGAGAAAACAGCAACTGAGGACTCAGCCTGTGCACAGTGCAAAGTCACAGTGAGGGAGGTCATGTGACCACAGTGAGGGGGGCGGAGTTTATGTGTGACCAATCAGCAGCCTCTGTTCAGCCTGCTTTACTCTGATTGGCTCATCTGGGATCCAGCCCAGGCGTCCTTGGATTGGATCCTATTATATAACATTGATAACATTTCCCTGTATTAATAATATAGACGCCTCTGTTTATATTCATACAATGTTATTATAATGTCATTTTATTTATTTTACTGTATTAATAGGATTCTAATGATTGATATTAATTGTAATATAAACAATAATGGGTGTAATATTAATAATCCCAATAATTATAATACAATCAAGCTGTTCTGTGTACTTGGATGACATAAATCTCCTGGCCATTCTCTTGCTGACATTTCCCTGATGTAATGCACACAGGAGCCGCTAGAGGGCAGCAACACTCAGCTCCTCCTGTAGTGACCCATCACCATGGATTTCCTCCTGGAAGACCCATCACCATGGAGACCAGGCAGGAAGTGATGGTGTGTCCCAGTACTGGGGGGGGGGGGGGGGAGGGGAAGGTGAAGTATTGGGAGGAGGGAGACAGTGGGGGGGGAGGGGAGACACTGGGGAGGAGGGGGGGTGACACTGAGGGGGGGGGGGGGGGGGGAGAGCACGCATTATTATTATCAATAACAAGATCTGTAATCATCTCATTACTATATAATAATAATGCTGCATTATAGGGGGTGTGATAATCACTACTGACCCCTCCCCCATCACTGCTGACCCCTCCCCCATCACTACTGACCCCTCCCCCTATCACCACTATACCCCTCCCCCCTATCACCGCTATACCCCTCCCCTATAACCACTATCAATAGTTTTGAAGGGGGGGCCATTGTCACACCACCAACTTGGCAGGTAAGTGGGCAGCACACGTTCCTCAGAGTTGATGGATTATTCTTTTTTCCGGTATTTGTATTTAGGGCCAACAATTGACTCTGATGGGGACACAGATATGGGGGGACTCTGATGGGGACACAGATATGGGGGGACTCTGATGGGGACACAGATATGGGGGGACTCTGATGGGGACACAGATATGGGGGGACTCTGATGGGGACACAGATATGAGGATACTCTGATGGGGACCCAGATATGGGGGGACTCTGATGGGGACCCAGATATGAGGGGACTCTGATGGGGACCTAGATATAAAGGGGGGTCCTGAGGAGGTAAGTGGTGACTATATTGGGGACTCTGACATAAGGGGGGACTCTGATTTTATGCATGTATAAATATGGGACTTTCGGCCCCCGTACTGGAAAGTTTGGCCCCCCGGCCTAGAACATACCAGAGAAGGGGCGGAGTTCTCCACCTACTGGCTGGAATGGAGAACACAGAACAATGCGATCCATCTGCAGGAAGTCTGCTATTGGAGCGTGTGTAATGAAATCTGTCCAATCACACGACACATTCCCTTCATTGGTTTTGGTTTCTTATTAATCCCACCAGTAATATATCCTCCACATTGGATTTGTATCGGCCTTTTCCCCCGGGGGACTCCGATCATCTAGGAGGGGAGGCAGCCATGTTGGAGATTGCATTGGCCGGGAATTGAACCCGAGTCAGCTGCTGGAAAAGCAGCCATGCTAACCACTACACCACCAACGCGAGGTTCCATGTCTTCTGATGGCGAAGGTCTCCTCCGTGCCTCCGACCCACCAATCCCAACCCTTCTCTCCATTGTATATACAGATATGATGGGGGAGGGGTGACACCCCAATATAGAGAGAACATTGTATATACAGATATGATGGGGGAGGGGTGACACCCCAATATAGAGAGAACATTGTATATACAGATATGATGGGGGAGGGAGGACACCCCAATATAGAGAGAACATTGTATATACAGATATCATGGGGGAGGGAGGACACCCCAATATAGAGAGAACATTGTATATACAGATATGATGGGGGAGGGGTGACACCCCAATATAGAGAGAACATTGTATATACAGATATGATGGGGGAGGGGTTACACCCCAATATAGAGAGAACATTGTATATACAGATATGATGGGGGAGGGGTGACACCCCAATATAGAGAGAACATTGTATATGCAGATATCATGGGGGGGGGGGGTTGACACCCCAATATAGAGAGAACATTTTATATACAGATATGATGGAGGGAGGACACCCCAATATAGAGAGAACATTGTATATACAGATATGATGGGGGAGGGGTGACACCCCAATATAGAGAGAACATTGTATATACAGATATGATGGGGGAGGGGTGACACCCCAATATAGAGAGAACATTGTATATACCGATATGATGGGGGAGGGAGGACACCCCAATATAGAGAGAACATTGTATATACAGATATGATGGGGGAGGGGTGACACCCCAATATAGAGAGAACATTGTATATACAGATATGATGGGGGAGGGAGGACACCCCAATATAGAGAGAACATTGTATATACAGATATCATGGGGGAGGGAGGACACCCCAATATAGAGAGAACATTGTGTATACAGATATGATGAGGGAGGGAGGACACCCCAATATAGAGAGAACATTGTATATACAGATATGATGGGGGAGGGGTGACACCCCAATATAGAGAGAACATTGTATATACAGATATGATGGGGAGGGGTGACACCCCAATATAGAGAGAACATTGTATATACAGATATGATGGGCGAGGGGTGACACCCCAATATAGAGAGAACATTGTATATACAGATATGATGGGGAGGGGTGACACCCCAATATAGAGAGAACATTGTATATACAGATATGATGGGGGAGGGGTGACACCTCAATATAGAGAGAACATTGTATATACAGATATTATGGGGGAGGGGTGACACCCCAATATAGAGAGAACATTGTATATACAGATATTATGGGGGAGGGGTGACACCCCAATATAGAGAGAACATTGTATATACAGATATGATGGGGGAGGGGTGACACCCCAATATAGAGAGAACATTGTATATACAGATATGATGGAGGAGGGAGGACACCCCAATATAGAGAGAACATTGTATATACAGATATGATGGGGGAGGGGTGACACCCCAATATAGAGAGAACATTGTATATACAGATATGATGGGGGAGGGGTGACACCCCAATATAGAGAGAACATTGTATATACAGATATGATGGGGGAGGGGTGACACCCCAATATAGAGAGAACATTGTATATACAGATATGATGGGGGAGGGGTGACACCCCAATATACAGAGAGAACATTGTATATACAGATATGATGGGGAGGGGTGACACCCCAATATAGAGAGAACATTGTATATACAGATATGATGGGGGAGGGGTGACACCCCAATATATAGAGAGAACATTGTATATACAGATATGATGGGGGAGGGGTGACACCCCAATATAGAGAGAACATTGTATATATGTCTTCTGATGGTGAACGTCTCTTTGGTGCCTTCAGCCAGGTGCGATGTAACACACACGTTTTCCCGCAATTCTCATGCGTCTTGCCATGCGACAATTGCAGCAACATCACACTGCATTCGGGGCGCCATGTTGATGGTGAACGTCTCTTTGGTGCCTCTTCAGACATCTCCATAAAGGACGTCACTGGCAGGCAGGGTTCTCATTGGCCCCGGCAGGAAGGGTTCTCATTGGCCCCAGCAGAAAAGGAAGACTTTGAAGACTCCTCCTGCCTCTAAAGCCAATCAGAGTTCCTTTCTTTTCTCCCAAGCTTCATCCTCAAAGACCAGACCTAAGCCAGGGGCCCAGTTCAGTCACAAGCCTGGGGCCCCTAATCCCCAAACCTTCAGACTAGTCCTATTAAACCTCCTGAAGGGAAGCCCCCATTTCCTAAAGTGGGGGGACGTCTGTTGGCCTTTGGGGTCACCTGGTCAGCAAACATCTCAGAAGCTCAGGTAAGAGACGTGGTGTCCAGGGGCTACAGGCTAGAGTTCATCTCCCAGCCCCCACCCCGCTTCGTGTTGTCCAACCTACCGGTGTCCCCGCAGGGACTAGCGGTCCTCCATGCTGCTCCTGCAGATCTGCTGACCCAAGGAGATCTCCCCATTGTACCAACAGCAGAAAGGTTTCCGGGTTTTTACTCCAACCGTTTCCTTGTTCTAAAGCCTCAAGGAGGGCATAGGCTGCATTCACTCGGGGGGGATTAGGGGGCATACAGGGGATTCCTGCGGCTGGGATCACTGTGAACAGTGGGGGATGGGAAGTCTGTACAAAGCAATGACAGGCTGAGCCGGGACCATTCCCATGTATCCGCACATCCATCGATCATCTGTGGTCAGGGAAGGATGAGCGATCCTGGCCCTAACCGTAGATGACCGATGGATGTGCGGATACATGGGAATGGTCGCGGCTCCTGTCAGCCTGTCATTGCTTTGTACAGACTTCCCACCCCCCACTGTTCACAGTGATCCCATCCGCAGGAAACCGCTGTATGCCCCTAATCCCCCGAGTGAATGCAGCCTATGTCCTCCTTGAGCTCGGGTTCACACCAATGCGGTGCGTGAAACGCTGCGAATTCTGTGCGTTTCCCGCACCGCATTGCAATCGCATCACGTTCATGCGATCTGGTGCGGGAGTCAGTAATAAATTATTGACACCCGAAACAGATGGCAAGACGCGATGTGATTGCCAGAAATCACATGACATGGGTGAGAAGACCCATGCTATGTGATTCAGGTGCGGATCTAAAGACAGTCCTGCACCTTTGTGGTGCGGATGCGATGTGATTTGAGCCATAGAAAGTGTATGGCCCAAATCGCAGCGTACAGACATTTGCATGGAATGCGCAGAGGAATGCGGTGTGATTCCTGTGCGGATTCCATGCAGTGTCCCGCACCACATAGTGTGAACCGGCTGGGAGGCTTTAGAACAGGGAAAAGGTTGGAGTAAGGCCCCGGTCACAGGGGGCGTACTAATCCGTACAGCCGTGGGGGGCCGTGTTTACTTGCAGGGGATGTACCTGTGTTCATGCATCCCTGTGCAGGCAGGTTCATTGATGTCAATTGGGATGCAGCGGCTGCATGGATACAGACACTGCTCCCAATCTAACATCTGTGCGGGTGAACAGCTCTGAACACAGATGATAGTGTGCGTTCAGAGCCATGCATCCATACGGATGTCAGATTGGGATCAGCATCTGTGTCCATGTTACCACTACGTCCCAACTGACATCAATGGAACTGCCTGCACAGGGATGCATGAACACCGGTACATCCCCTGCAAATAAACACGGCCCTCCACGGCGGTACAGATTGGTATGTCCCCTGTGAATGTGGCCTAAAAACCCGGGAACTATTCTGCTGTTGGTACAATGGGGAGATCTCCTTGGGTCAGCAGATCTGCAGGAGCAGCATGGAGGATCGCTGGTCCCTGCGGGGACACCGGTAGGTTGGACAAAACGAAGCGGGGTGGGGGCAGGGAGATGAACTCTAGCCTTTAGCCCCTGGACACCACGTCTCTTACCTGAGCTTCTGAGATGTCTGCTGACCAGGTGACCCCAAAGGCCAACAGACGTCACCCCACTTTAGAAAGTAGGGAAATCCCTTCAGGATGTTTAATAGGACTAGTCTGAAGGTTTGGGGATTAGGTGCCCCAGGCTTGTGACTGAGCTGGGCCCCTGGCTTAGGTCTGGCCTTAGAGGCTTAAGCCTGGGAGAAAAGAAAGGAACTCTGATTGGCTTCAGAGGCAGGAGGAGTCTTCAAAGTCTTCCTTTTCTGCTGGGGCCAATGAGAACCCTTCCTGCCAGTGACGTCCTCTATGGAGATGTCTCAAGAGGCACCAAAGAGACGTTCACCATCAACATGGCGCCCCGAATGCAGTGTGATGTTGCTGCAATTGTCACATGGCAAGATGCGTGAGAATTGCGGGAAGACGTGTGTGTTACATCGCACCAGGCTGAAGGCTGAAATTTTGTCCCCGAGTTTCTTTGGTGCGACAAACGCTTGAATAGGCGACACGCAGAAATGTGTACGAATATCTGTGTATCCAATGTTCTCTCTGAGTCTTCTGGCCGGCCTCTTCGGTTGGCCCGCGCTTCTTCTTTAGCCGCAATACATTCTATAGGTGTCAGACACCGCCTGACGGTATCTCTAGCAACCCACAGTGCGGGGTTCCTCAGCACGCAGGGTCTAAGTCCCAATCTGCTTATGCACCAGGGCCCCTGATGGTGGGGATGGACTTGGAGCAGACCGAGACCAGGGCGCGACCCCTGAGTACGTCCAGCAGTGGTAGAGAGTACCGTCAGAGGTGTTGCGGGAAATAGAGCCTGACGTGAAGAGGCTGGTAGGCCTGGCAGCAGGGACTGATCAATGCGGGATGGATGGATGGACAGTCAGCGTAACGTAAGGCGTAGTCAGGCAGGCTGGGTCAGCAATGTGCTGGCAGCGAGGTACCGGAGGATCAGGCAGAGAATGGTCAGGGTCACGAGCCGGGTTCAGCAACGTGCGGGCAGCGAGGTACCGGAGGATCAGGCAGAGAATGGTCAGGGTCACGAGCCGGGTTCAGCAACGTGCGGGCAGCGAGGTACCGGAGGATCAGGCAGAGAATGGTCAGGGTCACGAGCCGGGTTCAGCAACGTGCGGGCAGCGAGGTACCGGAGGATCAGGCAGAGAATGGTCAGGGTCACGAGCCGGGTTCAGCAACGTGCGGGCAGCGAGGTACCGGAGGATCAGGCAGAGAATGGTCAGGGTCACGAGCCGGGTTCAGCAACGTGTGGTCAGCGAGATACCAGAGGATCAGGCAGAGAATGGTCAGGTCAAGTCAGGGGTCAAGCAGGAGACACTCAGCAGGGTCAGGATCAAGCAGAGGTCGGCAACAGGAAACTTCACAAATCAGATGACAGGAACAGGACAATAAGACTAAACGGCAATTACACATACCTCCTGTCCTGTTTAAATAGCGCGTCCTGCGCTGTCATTGGTGCCAGGCGCCTGTCCGCGATCGCGAGTGCGCATGCGCGGCCGTCGCCGCTGCCACGATCGCCCAGGGCCCGCTGGCTAGAGCGTGTCGGTGTTCTGTGCATGCGCCACCCGGCGTATCGTGGCAGAACACCCGACCCCTGACAATAGGTGAATACGGCTGCGATATTTAGAGGTCGAAGATGAAACAGTCTGCTGGACATATAATTGGATGTCTCCCGCACAAGAAGACGCCGACCAGGTATGAGGTGGGATTTTTGTCATTTTTCACCTTAGGTCGCTTGTGCTTCTTCTTTCGCTGGAATAAATTGTGTAGATTAAAGCAGGTGCTATCACTAGGAGATGCGCCGCTGGGATGGCCAGTCGGTTGGTCAGTCCCAGAACTAATGCCATCGCTTGGTGGTTGGATGATGTCACTGATTGATGACATGGTAGAATATCTCTTAGGAATGATGTCATGCGTTGATGGGACGGCATCATCAACCTGTGGAATGACGTCACTCATTGATGAGAACATTTTGCCATGCCTGAACTCTGTGGTTGGCCTGCGCCTCTTCATTGGCCGGCATAAATCCCGTAGGTGAGCACGCATGTCATCCCTGGGAGGTGGGACGCTGGGAATGGGAAAGTCGGTCTCTTCCATAGCATTGTCCACATTTTCACTTGTTGATGAAAGGATGTAGCCATGTCTGAACTCCTTGGTTGGCCTGCGCCTCTGCAATGGCAAGCTTAAATCCCGTAGGTGAGCACGGATGTCATCCCTGGGAGGTGGGACGCTGGGAATGGGAAAGTCGGTCTCTTCCATAGCACTGTCCACACTTTCACTTGTTGCTGGGAAGATGTTAATGTGCCAGAGCCGCTTGTTTTGCTCGCTCCTCCTCATTTCCTGGAGTAAAACCTTCATGTGAAAACGGACGTTATTCCTAGGAGGTGTGGGGATGGGAGTACGAAAGTCAGCCTGGTCCATAGTGCTGTCTGTTGTTAGATTGACGTCAATCGTCAGTGGGTTGATGTTGCTTTTCGTTGGTTGGATCCATTGGTGAAATGGCTTGAAATATTTTAGGAACAGTACCAGCAGCAAGATGATAAGCCCCAACAAGCATTCTGATCGGTGCTCAGCAACAGTATTTATAAGCATGGGTAGCACTGTGTTCCCTAGGGCTGCCCACCCATTGGACCAGACTGACTGGAGCCCAGCAACCATCCATTGGTAGCAGTCAGTGGCATTTTTAAGCATGGGTAGAAGTGTGTTCTCTGAGGTTGGCCCCTCGCTGTACCAGACATGGAGTAGTAGATAAAAGAATTCAATCAGCTCCAGGATCTTCAAATATTGAGCTAATACTGTGGCCAGGTGATTCCTGCGCAGGATGTACCTCAGAATGAGAACACTTATCAGGACTGTCCCCTTATACCAGAATGGAGTGGTGGCCAGTAGTGAAAACCAACTGATGGGTCCTGGGGACTCGTTTTCCAATTCTCTGACCTTTTCCTGCTCCAGTTCTTCCATCATCTTCATGGTCCCCTCCTCCTCCATGCGTATATCTGGGGAGTGTTTGATGAAATATCGGTGTTCCTCCATAATCTTCATGCTCCCCCCCTCCATGTGGATATCTGGGGAGTTTTTGATGAAATTTCTTCGTTCCTCCACAATCTTCATATCATTGTCCTTGTCCATGCCGGTCTTTGTGGAGTCTTTGATGTCCTTTCTGTGTACTCCAAAAGGGAGCAACAGAATAGCAATCACGGCAAAGATTCTGCACATTTTTTTTTTTTTTTTTTAGAAATACAGAAATCAGCAGTTACTGATCGCTGTGGATCGCTGGATATAAATGGAAAGTCGATTCCAATCGCTGTAGATTGAGTGCAATGAGATACAAAGCAATCAGTCACAGGAGCTCTGTAAGGAAGCAGCTGTCTCTGGTGAGAGAAAACAGCAACTGAGGACTCAGCCTGTGCACAGTGCAAAGTCACAGTGAGGGAGGTCATGTGACCACAGTGAGGGGGCGGAGTTTATGTGTGACCAATCAGCAGCCTCTGTTCAGCCTGCTTTACTCTGATTGGCTCATCTGGGATCCAGCCCAGGCGTCCTTGGATTGGATCCTATTATATAACATTGATAACATTTCCCTGTATTAATAATATAGACGCCTCTGTTTATATTCATACAATGTTATTATAATGTCATTTTATTTATTTTACTGTATTAATAGGATTCTAATGATTGATATTAATTGTAATATAAACAATAATGGGTGTAATATTAATAATCCCAATAATTATAATACAATCAAGCTGTTCTGTGTACTTGGATGACATAAATCTCCTGGCCATTCTCTGTGCTGACATTTCCCTGATGTAATGCACACAGGAGCCGCTAGAGGGCAGCAACACTCAGCTCCTCCTGTAGTGACCCATCACCATGGATTTCCTCCTGGAAGACCCATCACCATGGAGACCAGGCAGGAAGTGATGGTGTGTCCCAGTACTGGGGGGGGGGGGAGGGGAAGGTGAAGTATTGGGAGGAGGGAGACAGTGGGGGGGGAGGGGAGACACTGGGGAGGAGGGGGGGTGACACTGAGGGGGGGGGGGGGGAGAGCACGCATTATTATTATCAATAACAAGATCTGTAATCATCTCATTACTATATAATAATAATGCTGCATTATAGGGGGTGTGATAATCACTACTGACCCCTCCCCCCATCACTGCTGACCCCTCCCCCATCACTACTGACCCCTCCCCCTATCACCACTATACCCCTCCCCCCTATCACCGCTATACCCCTCCCCTATAACCACTATCAATAGTTTTGAAGGGGGGGCCATTGTCACACCACCAACTTGGCAGGTAAGTGGGCAGCACACGTTCCTCAGAGTTGATGGATTATTCTTTTTTCCGGTATTTGTATTTAGGGCCAACAATTGACTCTGATGGGGACACAGATATGGGGGGACTCTGATGGGGACACAGATATGGGGGGACTCTGATGGGGACACAGATATGGGGGGACTCTGATGGGGACACAGATATGGGGGGACTCTGATGGGGACACAGATATGAGGATACTCTGATGGGGACCCAGATATGGGGGGACTCTGATGGGGACCCAGATATGAGGGGACTCTGATGGGGACCTAGATATAAAGGGGGGTCCTGAGGAGGTAAGTGGTGACTATATTGGGGACTCTGACATAAGGGGGGACTCTGATTTTATGCATGTATAAATATGGGACTTTCGGCCCCCGTACTGGAAAGTTTGGCCCCCCGGCCTAGAACATACCAGAGAAGGGGCGGAGTTCTCCACCTACTGGCTGGAATGGAGAACACAGAACAATGCGATCCATCTGCAGGAAGTCTGCTATTGGAGCGTGTGTAATGAAATCTGTCCAATCACACGACACATTCCCTTCATTGGTTTTGGTTTCTTATTGATCCCACCAGTAATATATCCTCCACATTGGATTTGTATCGGCCTTTTCCCCCGGGGGACTCCGATCATCTAGGAGGGGAGGCAGCCATGTTGGAGATTGCATTGGCCGGGAATTGAACCCGAGTCAGCTGCTGGAAAAGCAGCCATGCTAACCACTACACCACCAACGCGAGGTTCCATGTCTTCTGATGGCGAAGGTCTCCTCCGTGCCTCCGACCCACCAATCCCAACCCTTCTCTCCATTGTATATACAGATATGATGGGGGAGGGGTGACACCCCAATATAGAGAGAACATTGTATATACAGATATCATGGGGGAGGGAGGACACCCCAATATAGAGAGAACATTGTGTATACAGATATGATGAGGGAGGGAGGACACCCCAATATAGAGAGAACATTGTATATACAGATATGATGGGGGAGGGGTGACACCCCAATATAGAGAGAACATTGTATATACAGATATGATGGGGAGGGGTGACACCCCAATATAGAGAGAACATTGTATATACAGATATGATGGGCGAGGGGTGACACCCCAATATAGAGAGAACATTGTATATACAGATATGATGGGGAGGGGTGACACCCCAATATAGAGAGAACATTGTATATACAGATATGATGGGGGAGGGGTGACACCTCAATATAGAGAGAACATTGTATATACAGATATTATGGGGGAGGGGTGACACCCCAATATAGAGAGAACATTGTATATACAGATATTATGGGGGAGGGGTGACACCCCAATATAGAGAGAACATTGTATATACAGATATGATGGGGGAGGGGTGACACCCCAATATAGAGAGAACATTGTATATACAGATATGATGGAGGAGGGAGGACACCCCAATATAGAGAGAACATTGTATATACAGATATGATGGGGGAGGGGTGACACCCCAATATAGAGAGAACATTGTATATACAGATATGATGGGGGAGGGGTGACACCCCAATATAGAGAGAACATTGTATATACAGATATGATGGGGGAGGGGTGACACCCCAATATAGAGAGAACATTGTATATACAGATATGATGGGGGAGGGGTGACACCCCAATATACAGAGAGAACATTGTATATACAGATATGATGGGGAGGGGTGACACCCCAATATAGAGAGAACATTGTATATACAGATATGATGGGGGAGGGGTGACACCCCAATATATAGAGAGAACATTGTATATACAAATATGATGGGGGAGGGGTGACATCCCAATATAGAGAGAACATTGTATATATGTCTTCTGATGGTGAACGTCTCTTTGGTGCCTTCAGCCAGGTGCGATGTAACACACACGTTTTCCCGCAATTCTCATGCGTCTTGCCATGCGACAATTGCAGCAACATCACACTGCATTCGGGGCGCCATGTTGATGGTGAACGTCTCTTTGGTGCCTCTTCAGACATCTCCATAAAGGACGTCACTGGCAGGCAGGGTTCTCATTGGCCCCGGCAGGAAGGGTTCTCATTGGCCCCAGCAGAAAAGGAAGACTTTGAAGACTCCTCCTGCCTCTAAAGCCAATCAGAGTTCCTTTCTTTTCTCCCAAGCTTCATCCTCAAAGACCAGACCTAAGCCAGGGGCCCAGTTCAGTCACAAGCCTGGGGCCCCTAATCCCCAAACCTTCAGACTAGTCCTATTAAACCTCCTGAAGGGAAGCCCCCATTTCCTAAAGTGGGGGGACGTCTGTTGGCCTTTGGGGTCACCTGGTCAGCAGACATCTCAGAAGCTCAGGTAAGAGACGTGGTGTCCAGGGGCTACAGGCTAGAGTTCATCTCCCTGCCCCCACCCCGCTTCGTGTTGTCCAACCTACCGGTGTCCCCGCAGGGACTAGCGGTCCTCCATGCTGCTCCTGCAGATCTGCTGACCCAAGGAGATCTCCCCATTGTACCAACAGCAGAAAGGTTTCTGGGTTTTTACTCCAACCGTTTCCTTGTTCTAAAGCCTCAAGGAGGGCATAGGCTGCATTCACTCGGGGGGGATTAGGGGGCATACAGGGGATTCCTGCGGCTGGGATCACTGTGAACAGTGGGGGATGGGAAGTCTGTACAAAGCAATGACAGGCTGAGCCGGGACCATTCCCATGTATCCGCACATCCATCGATCATCTGTGGTCAGGGAAGGATGAGCGATCCTGGCCCTAACCGTAGATGACCGATGGATGTGCGGATACATGGGAATGGTCGCGGCTCCTGTCAGCCTGTCATTGCTTTGTACAGACTTCCCACCCCCCACTGTTCACAGTGATCCCATCCGCAGGAATCCGCTGTATGCCCCTAATCCCCCGAGTGAATGCAGCCTATGTCCTCCTTGAGCTCGGGTTCACACCAATGCGGTGCGTGAAACGCTGCGAATTCTGTGCGTTTCCCGCACCGCATTGCAATCGCATCACGTTCATGCGATCTGTTGCGGGAGTCAGTAATAAATTATTGACACCCGAAACAGATGGCAAGACGCGATGTGATTGCCAGAAATCACATGACATGGGTGAGAAGACCCATGCTATGTGATTCAGGTGCGGATCTAAAGACAGTCCTGCACCTTTGTGGTGCGGATGCGATGTGATTTGAGCCATAGAAAGTGTATGGCCCAAATCGCAGCGTACAGACATTTGCATGGAATGCGCAGAGGAATGCGGTGTGATTCCTGTGCGGATTCCATGCAGTGTCCCGCACCACATAGTGTGAACCGGCTGGGAGGCTTTAGAACAGGGAAAAGGTTGGAGTAAGGCCCCGGTCACAGGGGGCGTACTAATCCGTACAGCCGTGGGGGGCCGTGTTTACTTGCAGGGGATGTACCGGTGTTCATGCATCCCTGTGCAGGCAGGTTCATTGATGTCAATTGGGATGCAGCGGCTGCATGGATACAGACACTGCTCCCAATCTAACATCTGTGCGGGTGAACAGCTCTGAACACAGTGTGCGTTCAGGGCCATGCATCCATACGGATGTCAGATTGGGATCAGCATCTGTGTCCATGTTACCACTACGTCCCAACTGACATCAATGGAACTGCCTGCACAGGGATGCATGAACACCGGTACATCCCCTGCAAATAAACACGGCCCTCCACGGCGGTACAGATTGGTATGTCCCCTGTGAATGTGGCCTAAAAACCCGGGAACTATTCTGCTGTTGGTACAATGGGGAGATCTCCTTGGGTCAGCAGATCTGCAGGAGCAGCATGGAGGATCGCTGGTCCCTGCGGGGACACCGGTAGGTTGGACAAAACGAAGCGGGGTGGGGGCAGGGAGATGAACTCTAGCCTTTAGCCCCTGGACACCACGTCTCTTACCTGAGCTTCTGAGATGTCTGCTGACCAGGTGACCCCAAAGGCCAACAGACGTCACCCCACTTTAGAAAGTAGGGAAATCCCTTCAGGATGTTTAATAGGACTAGTCTGAAGGTTTGGGGATTAGGGGCCCCAGGCTTGTGACTGAGCTGGGCCCCTGGCTTAGGTCTGGCCTTAGAGGCTTAAGCCTGGGAGAAAAGAAAGGAACTCTGATTGGCTTCAGAGGCAGGAGGAGTCTTCAAAGTCTTCCTTTTCTGCTGGGGCCAATGAGAACCCTTCCTGCCAGTGACGTCCTCTATGGAGATGTCTGAAGAGGCACCAAAGAGACGTTCACCATCAACATGGCGCCCCGAATGCAGTGTGATGTTGCTGCAATTGTCGCATGGCAAGACGCGTGAGAATTGCGGGAAGACGTGTGTGTTACATCGCACCAGGCTGAAGGCTGAAATTTTGTCCCTGAGTTTCTTTGGTGCGACAAACATTTGAATAGGCGACACGCAGAAATGTGTACGAATATCTGTGTATCCAATGTTCTCTCTGAGTCTTCTGGCCGGCCTCTTCGGTTGGCCCGCGCTTCTTCTTTAGCCGCAATACATTCTATAGGTGTCAGACACCGCCTGACGGTATCTCTAGCAACCCACAGTGCGGGGTTCCTCAGCACGCAGGGTCTAAGTCCCAATCTGCTTATGCACCAGGGCCCCTGATGGTGGGGATGGACTTGGAGCAGACCGAGACCAGGGCGCGACCCCTGAGTACGTCCAGCAGTGGTAGAGAGTACCGTCAGAGGTGTTGCGGGAAATAGAGCCTGACGTGAAGAGGCTGGTAGGCCTGGCAGCAGGGACTGATCAATGCGGGATGGATGGATGGACAGTCAGCGTAACGTAAGGCGTAGTCAGGCAGGCTGGGTCAGCAATGTGCTGGCAGCGAGGTACCGGAGGAGCAGGCAGAGAATGGTCAGGGTCACGAGCCGGGTTCAGCAACGTGCGGGCAGCGAGGTACCGGAGGATCAGGCAGAGAATGGTCAGGGTCACGAGCCGGGTTCAGCAACGTGTGGTCAGCGAGATACCAGAGGATCAGGCAGAGAATGGTCAGGTCAAGTCAGGGGTCAAGCAGGAGACACTCAGCAGGGTCAGGATCAAGCAGAGGTCGGCAACAGGAAACTTCACAAATCAGATGACAGGAACAGGACAATAAGACTAAACGGCAATTACACATACCTCCTGTCCTGTTTAAATAGCGCGTCCTGCGCTGTCATTGGTGCCAGGCGCCTGTCCGCGATCGCGAGTGCGCATGCGCGGCCGTCGCCGCTGCCACGATCGCCCAGGGCCCGCTGGCTAGAGCGTGTCGGTGTTCTGTGCATGCGCCACCCGGCGTATCGTGGCAGAACACCCGACCCCTGACAATAGGTGAATACGGCTGCGATATTTAGAGGTCGAAGATGAAACAGTCTGCTGGACATATAATTGGATGTCTCCCGCACAAGAAGACGCCGACCAGGTATGAGGTGGGATTTTTGTCATTTTTCACCTTAGGTCGCTTGTGCTTCTTCTTTCGCTGGAATAAATTGTGTAGATTAAAGCAGGTGCTATCACTAGGAGATGCGCCGCTGGGATGGCCAGTCGGTTGGTCAGTCCCAGAACTAATGCCATCGCTTGGTGGTTGGATGATGTCACTGATTGATGACATGGTAGAATATCTCTTAGGAATGATGTCATGCGTTGATGGGACGGCATCATCAACCTGTGGAATGACGTCACTCATTGATGAGAACATTTTGCCATGCCTGAACTCTGTGGTTGGCCTGCGCCTCTTCATTGGCCGGCATAAATCCCGTAGGTGAGCACGCATGTCATCCCTGGGAGGTGGGACGCTGGGAATGGGAAAGTCGGTCTCTTCCATAGCATTGTCCACATTTTCACTTGTTGATGAAAGGATGTAGCCATGTCTGAACTCCTTGGTTGGCCTGCGCCTCTGCAATGGCAAGCTTAAATCCCGTAGGTGAGCACGGATGTCATCCCTGGGAGGTGGGACGCTGGGAATGGGAAAGTCGGTCTCTTCCATAGCACTGTCCACACTTTCACTTGTTGCTGGGAAGATGTTAATGTGCCAGAGCCGCTTGTTTTGCTCGCTCCTCCTCATTTCCCGGAGTAAAACCTTCATGTGAAAACGGACGTTATTCCTAGGAGGTGTGGGGATGGGAGTACGAAAGTCAGCCTGGTCCATAGTGCTGTCTGTTGTTAGATTGACGTCAATCGTCAGTGGGTTGATGTTGCTTTTCGTTGGTTGGATCCATTGGTGAAATGGCTTGAAATATTTTAGGAACAGTACCAGCAGCAAGATGATAAGCCCCAACAAGCATTCTGATCGGTGCTCAGCAACAGTATTTATAAGCATGGGTAGCACTGTGTTCCCTAGGGCTGCCCACCCATTGGACCAGACTGACTGGAGCCCAGCAACCATCCATTGGTAGCAGTCAGTGGCATTTTTAAGCATGGGTAGAAGTGTGTTCTCTGAGGTTGGCCCCTCGCTGTACCAGACATGGAGTAGTAGATAAAAGAATTCAATCAGCTCATAAGTATTTATAATAGACCCCTCCTGTGCTCTTATGTAGAGTCACAGAGAAAAAAATAATAATAGATAAATATAGGATATAAAATACTACAGAGCTGCTAACATCTAATCTTATACCAATAGGTTGCAAAACACAGAAAAAGAAAAAAAAAACACAGTAAATGATGTAGCGCTCATGTGAAATAATGGACAATAACCACAACGTGACAAGACAACACATCAAAAAGAATAGAGAAAAAAGGGGGGGTGGGGACATCCCCCAACCCACAAATAAGGCTGTAATCCTAATCAATCCAAAAAACCAAAATAACCTAAAAACAGGTGTTGGAGTGAGTCCTTTTGCCAGGATCAAGTGCTTCAGTGTAAGTGAAAACAATCACAAAAAATCACACCAGACAGTCCAGTGATTTATATGTTATTCCTTCTGGTCATGCAAATAGAAAGGAATGTGTGTATATCAACACACCCTGGATGTGATCCTATAGTGGCTGTAATGGCCTCTCACCTCCACCCTGCGACCCTGCAGGGCCACAGAGCTCTATTGTTATCACCACTGGGCCTCTCAGCAAGCAGCACTCCTCAGGAATTGATGACTTGAAACAAAGGGCTCCCCAGTATTAAATATCCGCCTTTTCACAATCTCCTCAAGGACCAGTGAGCAAGATGTATCATAGCTCAACTCCCCAAAAGACAAGAGAAAGGATATCCTCCATAGTGTAAACCACTTTATTTATAAAGGGAAGTGAATAAAATGCAAACTCACATGTGAACAGTAGTATCCAAGCATTCCTCCATATTCCAGGGTGTAAGCATAGGAAAAAAAGGTGTTCCAAGATGGCGTCACGCCGGAAGTACGTCGCTACGCTGAGCCGTCGACGCGTTGCGTCACGTGACCTCGTGACTTCATCAGGTCCTGATTCCTAGCAACAGGAGCCAATGGCTTTCTCTGTGAGTTTCTCACACTGTGCAATAGAAGCTGCAGCAAGTCAGATAGTGTCTTCTTTATTTCCTGGCTGGAGGGTGTCCAACATCATCTAGCTCTTTTTTCCCAGCCTGACTGCCCCTGGCTCTCCCCTTTTCATTCATTGGATTTCAGTTCTTTCAATCATGGAGTCTCAGCATCATAGGTGGGTGTTAACCTCCCTAGCGGTATTCCCGAGTGTAGCTCGGGGTAAAATTTCTATACCAAAAGCGGTAACCCCGAGCTACACTCGGGCTTACCATGCGGCGCTGCATAGGGAGTCCCTGCAGCACTTACCTTGTCCTTCGCTCCCGCCATGTGTTCCCTGCAGCGTCCCCGGCCATCTCCTCCGGCCGATGCCGGCATCCGGCTTCTATGTTCCGGACCCCGTGACGTCGGGACGTACGGGCGCTGCCGGCGGCGGGAAATTTAAAAAATGTCTTTTTTTTTTTTCAATTTTAAATAGTAAAACATTGCTGTTTCATCCCATTTCACATACATTTTGTCCCGAGTGCTTTGTCCTGTGCCCTGCCTGCATTTTGTCTGTTCTTTCTGCCTGAAAACTGAGAAACGTCCATGGCGTCCAAAAAGCGTCCCTTTATGTCAAAAGCGGTTTTAGACCGGCTAGAGAACAGCGATAGTAAATCAGAACCATTTGCAGAATTGAGTGATAATGATTTGTGGGGAAATTTTCCTAAAAATTACAGCCTACAATAAAAAACTATTTCCATGCGAAAAAATGGTACCGCTTTCAGCACAAAAAATCGGAAAGAATCATACCGCTAGGGAGGTTTAACGTAGGGCAGTCTGTATGCAAATGAAGCCTGCCTAGGAATGCACACTACTCCAGACTGACATCCACCCATCAAGGCAATTCAGTACTTGCACAACACATCCCAAGAGCCATCTCAATGCTTGCAACAGGGCTCTTGAGAGAGCTTTGTATAGTACACTACCAGTCCCTCCTGCCATGATCTACCTGCATCACATAGAGAAACACTGAGTCTAAAATAAGGTATGTAATGAAAATGTGAAGGTTGAATTTAAAAATGTCATTAGCATGTTCATTGGGGGTTAGGGAGCAATCAAGGAAGGCAAAATACAGGATACTTAGCAGTAATACTCCACTACATCTGAATAATTGGTTACAAGATAGATGAAATGTAACGCTAGCCAAAATGACCCCCCCCCCCTGTTTTTTTTTTGTTTTAAGATGTATCACTTCCTGCTCTCTTCAAGGATATTGTGGAGTGGTAGCTTATCACCTCTTTTTTTGGTCTTCCACAGGCGTTTGTCCACTCCTCCTCCCTGGAGATGTCCTCTCAGCAATGCTGAGGGGGCACATGTACGGGTGCCAGGGGCGGACTGACCATTTGGAAACTCGGGCACTGCCTGAGGGCCCAGGGTCAGTAGGGGGCCCCATGAGATGCCCCTGGTACCTTTTTTATAGGCTTTTTTGAGTTTGGGCAAGGACACAGGGGCCCCATGATCCCCTATTGCCCAGGGGTTGTCAGTCCGCCCCTGACGGGTGCCCTACAGAGCTGGGCTGTGTACATCCATAGACACAGCTCTTCTAAGCCACACCCCCTGCTCCTTCTTTACAGGATTTAACTGACAGCAGCAAGAGCCTATGGCTCCCGCCGCTCTTAGAAACTCCTTTAATACCAGGAAAAGGAAGCAGTGTTGCTGCAGACGGGGCAGCACTGGATTTATGGAGGCGTCAGGCAAGTGTTTAGGGAGGGGGTACAACAATTATTGGGATTTTTTTTACCTTAATGCACGGAATATATTAAGCTACAAAAAACATTTAAGTTTACAACCACGGATGGGGGGTAGGGGGAGAGCCTGGTGGAGTTTGAATATAGGTGGTAGTAGTAGGAAATGATGATATAGACCATTCCATATAATTAAAAGGCCCAATTTATTACTTTCTCTCTTCACAGGCTGTACTAATGGTTTTGGAAGCGAGTGGTGACAACACCTACAAGGTGATGCTGCAATTGTTAGAATCCCTGTGGAAATCAGGAATTATTACATTGGATCAAATGAAAAGGGTAAGTCTGCCCTCTTGTGGAAAAAAGTAGAAACTGCATGGAAAGGCATGGCTGGTAGGAGACAAGACATCAACACATTCCTACGTAGCCAGTTGCAGAATGACCTTACCATCTCTTTGATTAAGTAAAATTACTGTCCTAGGTTTAGTGATATGTAGCATTTATGTCAAGGCATTTGACTGAATTACAAAAAAGTTTTTATAGATTTCCTAACTTTGTTTAGTGGTTAGCAAGTAGTGTCGGGTTACTTGGTTCAATTACCACCAGAGGTGAAGGGACTTGATTGGAATTTCTGTGCTTGTAGGGGTATCCCAAAAAACATACTATTGGCCTATTAGTGTACTGGTCCTAGTGTGTGTGTGTGCAAGTCTGCCTGTTAAAAAGATAAGATTGTACGCTTGTTCCAGCGATTGGTGGGAATAGTTGGTGCATTATGTATGGCCCTGAAAAACATAACTCTGTTTTGAATAGTACAATTTATAGATAATAGTTAAAACTTGTGTTCCATAATACATAACCAGATCTAATTCGGTGGTCCTAAAGTCTCTTCTAACCCTCACCTATTTCCCATGCTCTTCAATGGCCCGGTGTGATATCCTCCTAGCCTACCGAACAAGAAAAAAAATTCTGGTATGCTTCTCATCAGCTCTGGGATCCATGAATGCAACCCGGGAGAAAGGGTGTGTGTGTGTGTGTGGGCATGAACTGTCATGTTATCTCTGTCATAGGATGATGTTCTGGCAGTGCCAATGATAGGTTCTCTTGAACACATGTCCCACTCTTTGGCAGAACCCATGTGACCCACTTCCCCTCAGCCATGGCTGTATTCTGGCACCAGCAGCTAAAGGGAGCTATAGCTAGCAGTGGTCACATTGGCAGATTAGGTTAGAGGACAGAAGTGGTGGAAGAGCAGTAAAGACTTCAGGTATAGTTTAAAGCAGAAATGAACTCTGGAAGCTGTGCCCAACAAAAAGGCATGTACAGGGCAAAGGACTAGTTACTAGTATTGCTTGTGGTCTCCCTGCAGATGATCTTGTCCCTGTGACAGAATTCATATGCCTTGTTCCACACTGTGTCTCTATGTGAAAGCGGCCATCTTGGCAAGGCTTTGCAAATCCTTCAGTGAGCAGCGCAGTTGTGACATCATCAAATCTCACTACAAATCTGCTAAGACTATCAATCAGAGGCAGCCGTGCCATAGTTATCGCTCTGCAGATCTACAGCTGTGCGTGTGCACAGGAGGGACCAGGAGTTCAAGAAAAAAAGAAACATTTTCTAAGATACTTTTTAGACACAGTTAACAATTCTAAATTATAGTCTAATATGACATATCAAATCTTCGCTTTATAACTTTAGGTCCACTTTAAAGTAAAACATTGGGAAAAATATGACATAAATGCTGCGGTATGTCAAAAGCATTAAAGTAAATATGAGCACTTACCTTGTAAAACAACCAACTCAGTGTACAATAGAAATGCAAGGCAAACGTTCTGTGTGGGGGAATGTGGTATATGTAAATCTAACTAACTTTTTTGTGGTATGTTGTGTTTTGTTTTTTTTTTGTTTTTTTTTCTCTATACAAGTGATCACATGACTTTCCTTTCTAAGCTGCATAAGTGGCTTAGAGGTGGGGAGGAGCTTGCAGGGGGGGGGGGTGTCAGCAGGAGTCAGAGAAACAGCAGGTCAATGATCTTCCCAGTGATTAGCTATGCAAGGGGGGCTTGTCATACACTTCTGACAGTTGGATTACAGGCAGGTTTTGCTCCCAAGTAGAATGCAAAGAAGAAAACTGACCATGCTGGGATAGATGTGCTTCCATGCCTGGCGTAGTCATTTTAAAATAGGAAAGTAGGGGAGCTGGCAGGGTCACCAGGTATTTCACACTTAGGCTTAGACTTATCGATCAGGCTATCCCAATGTATAAGCCAACATATGAGGCCCTTTTGGTAAACACACAAGCCACAATCCTGTCAGACTAAAATGGTATAGCTTTCGTATGTCATGTTATGCAGCTACAAGCTACTAGGATTGTCTTAAATAAGTTTACTGCTAACAAAAAATAATAAATGCACATTTTTTTGCAGGTAAAAAAATGTGCATTTTACTATTTATTTTTTTTTGACTCTCAATGTAATCTGTCTGCCCGTAAAAGCAGTTACTTTTACACTGACAGGAAGAATCGATGAACTACCACGGTGCTCAACAGCACCATGGTAGTTCATTGAGAACCACAAGCTGACAGCCGCAATTGCTATCTGGACTTGTAGTTTCCCATTCACAGAACTCTGTGTATGAATGACTCGGCCTGGCGGGTGTTGTTTTTGTTTTCTTTTTGGTTTTTTAATTGTGACAGCTAGTGGGGGCAGAAGATCCCCTGCTAGCTGTCACATTGGGGGGGAATGCTGGCGGCTGGTCTTACAGTAACATGCTACATGTTACACTGTGAATAGGGGTGTAACATGTAACGTAACATGTTACGAAAGGCGAACGTTCTATTTTTGAAAGTATGTATTTTTACTCTGTACGGCAGTGATGTATTGACTGGACTCTTGCTCACTTATATTTTTTTTTCTCTGTTTTTGTTCAGTTTTGTACATTGTGTACCTTTTTTGCACTTAACATCTTACCGCCCTGCCTATAGTAGATTGACGGCCGGGCGGGACACTCCTCCTGAGTGGGCATCATATGACGTCCTGTCAGAAGGTGCTGCTCACGGGGATGCGCAGTGGCGCGATCTGTCACTGGCTGTGTCCTCGGGACACAGTCGATGACAGATGACTACACCGACCCGCTGCCAGTGTCATGTGACCAGTCACAGCAGATCACATGACAATTGTATACAGTGGATGGCGTACTTTCATGCCATCCTTGTATACAGTTGTGGTGTTAGCTGTGATTGGTCACAGCGATCACATAGTACAGACCGGGCCAATCACAGCCCATATGTACCATGTGATGAGCTTTGCCCAAAACAGCTAATCACAACAAAAGACAGGCAGTTTAATACCACCAAAAGAAAGCTCTATTTGCATGGGGGTAAAAGTGCCCAGTATTGAAGTAGTTAAGTTTGTTAAAAAAAAAAAACTTTTTAAAAACAAAAAGCATTAAAAAAAAAAAAAAAAAGTATTTCAAAGAAAACAATTCAGCAATAGAACAGGATACTTTTATAATACAAGTACATGGTAATGGAGAAACATATCGGGAAGATGAAATGGCAAAGTAACATACACTTGTACATGGCCAAAACAAAAACATAATTCAGTTGTAAAGTGCTTTTTAAGCTCGATAATATTTTATTTTTTATATCATTTTCATGGAAGTAAAGTCTAAAGACCTAATTATCCTGCCAGCCTCGGCTTCTTTTAGTATTCTGTGAAAGCGATCTACGAGTTCAGACCTGTAATAGCGTTGATAGACATACACAGTTTGATCTGTGAAAAATGATGGTGCTATTCACAGTGCTGGGCATGGAGTGTCTAGGAATGTCGCTTATCCCTATAACTCCCATCTACAGCATCAGACCGCTTCCTAGATCTCCGCAGAGCAGGAAAGTTCTGTGATGTCGGCAGGACCATCATTTGCAGTCTCCATCCCCTTTCCACTGAGTTGGTGTCTAAGAGGGTCATTCAGCAATCATGTGACTGCATAAAACAAAGAAAAAAGGTGTTTTTAGATTTGTCTGCAAATATTTATTTAGATGTTTATTTTGCAAGCAGTGTTGCTGTCTTCCTATAACTGCGTTTGTAGGTTCAAGAATTTACAGATATTTTGGCAAAGCAGTTTTTATTTTCTCCAGACTACAACATGGGCAACGTTATTGATCCTGCCAGTAAATCTGCTATTTTTCCACTTCCTGTAACAGGGTGATAGTGTTGTTTGTTCTTCAGTGAAACCGTATTGTCCACCCATGAACATGGTAGTTCTAATTTTTTTTTTTTTTTTAAATTCTTTATATTTTTAACAAGGACAAGTAGGAGATGAGCTGCTAAACAGATCCAACGACATAATACGGTATGTAGGTTGACAGATCCCGTGCATCTCAATGAACACAGCTAGTTACCGATACTGGACTTGTAGTTTTAAATGGATTAAGTAAAAGACAAATGAAAGCCCAACTCTTAGCCATGGTTCACACCGGTGCAATTTGTCATGTGATGTGACAGTTTCAAATCGCATGACAAGTCGCACCCAATTGTCGACAATGGAACCATTCAGATCAGTGCACCTCTGACTTTGCGGTGCCACACCGATTTGAAAAAAAGGATCCTGTACTATTTTTTGTGATTTCAGGTGCAACTTGCATAAACATCTGTGCTTGAAGTCACACAGATGTAATCCAAGTCACACCTGAAATCACACGAACATGTGGTTTTGAGGTCATGCGAGTTCAAGTGAGTCAGATTCAGTGTGAACGAGGATAACACTCTAAGCAATTACAGCAACCGTTATTTTCTCTTTTGGAAAAGGGGTTCAGGCCATATGAAAAATGCTGATTGTTGAAAGCATCCCCAGGAAATAAGAGCTTGTTCTCTTGTGCTTTGCTCTATGAAGAGTGACCCACGTTTGGTTTGCTCTTCAGAAAGCATTTGACAGGCAGTGAAAGGGCACTTTAACCCCATGAAACTTGCACTAGTGCATTACAACTGCTTGCATTACACATGGTGCATGGCACTTGTAGAGCGACCCCATTCACTTGCAGGCGACAAGGTATAATTCCTGCCTTGGCTGGAAAGCCTTGTGGCAGCAGCTTGTGTACCCTCCCTGCCTCTGCAGCTAAAGGGGAACAGTTAGGGGGCAGTAAAACACAGCTTTACAACAGGCTTTTACTGCCCCTTAACTGCTATTGTGAACGAGCCCTAACAGTCCTGTTGCAGCAGGGGCTCAGGAAAACAAAAAAAATGCTGAATTAATGCTGCTACTGACAGACTGCATCATATGTTATTTTTTATTTTGCCAGTCGTTCAGCTTTACATTTAAGCCTACTAAGTGTTCACAGTAGGGAAAATTCACGTTTGCCTGTTGCTTTTTTTTGTTTGCTTTTCCCCCTATCCCTCTCTAATCGGATGCTGCTTTGTGTTTTCTTCCAGGGTTACGACAGAATTTACCATGAGATTCCAGACATAAATCTGGATGTACCGCATGCGTACTCTGTCCTGGAACGCTTTGTGGAAGACTGCTTTAAAGCTGGAATCATATCCAAACAGATCAGGGATCAATGTCCTTCAAGGTGACTGTTTTTTCCTTAACTGCTTCCTGTCCGCCCCATAGCAGAAATATAAGTGTGTGTGAGAGATTTTTGCGTCTCCGGATAGGGTCCCGTCAGGTGATTACTCGCCAGCGCCTGGTGATTTCCAACAATCTGCGACAGGGAGGAGAACTGTTTTTTGTTTACTAACAGTTCTCTTCCCTGACAACTTGGGCACACTGCTTTGGATGGCTGTGCACAGCCATCCAAAGCCGTGTGATTACAGTGAAGCACACACACAGCTCCCTATGTAAAACACTCCCAGTACACAGGTAACCCTTTTGATCGCCCCTCATGTTAACCCTTTCCTGCCCAGTGCCATTAGTACAGTGTCAGTGCTTTTATTTATTTATTTTTTAAGCACTGATCACTGTATTGGTGTCAGTGACAAGTTAGTTCCAACCAGTGTCAGAATGCTCGCCGCAGTCCCGCTATAAGTCGCTGATCACCGACATTACTAATCAAAAAAAAAAAAAAATTCCAGAATCTATACTGCCAAACGCTATAACTTTCATGGAAACCAATTAATTTACACATATTGGGATTTTTTTTTTTTAGCAAAGACATGGAGCAGAATACATTTTGGACTAAATTTATGACGTAATTTTGATGTTTAAAATCTTTTTTACTGGACATGTTTAATAGCAAAAAGTCAAAAATATTTTTTTTAGCAAAATTGTCAGGTTTTTTTTTTTATAGCGCAAATAATAAAACCCGCACAGGCGATCAAATACCACCGAAAGAAAGCTCAATTCGTGGGGGAAAAAAAAAAGGACGTAAATTGCATTTGGGTGCAGCGTTGCATGACCGCACAATTATTAGTTAAAGTAATGCAGCGCCGTATCACAAAAAATGGCCTGGTCAGGAAGGGGGGTAAATCCTCAGGAGGGCGAGGGGCTAAGCAGAACTTTACTCTGTAAACAAATTGTGCACTATGCCATAGCCAGACTGATGTGCTGAGCTGTAAATTTTTCTGCCCGCGAACCACTCCACCCCCCCCCCCCCCCCAGGGTGTACATATGTCACGATGCTTTGCAGCGCAGCAAAATTTATCCCTGCTATTCTGTTCGGCCGGCAGTAATACTCGCCAAACGCAAAACAAACAAGTGACTTCAAGTGGCTGCGGCACTGAGGTGTGGGGTTTAAGGGGGTAAAATAGACGGTGAGGAGGCAATATATCTCCTTCTTGCTGCCTGTTAGATCCCTATGAAAAGTGATCCGTCTTAAGATGGCAAACCAAGTGTAAATGAGCCTTAAAGCAGAGCTGCAGCTCCAGGTCTTTCCTACTTTTTATGGTCTGGTGACATCACAGGCTGTACTTCCTTTACAGGAGGTGGAGGGCAGTCTATCCTTTCAGACTTAGGCTGGCTATACTCATTGAAATTTGGTCAGTTCTCTAGGGATCAGCTAAATTCCGATCCGTGTAGCCATTCCTGCTTGACAAAAATTTGATTGTTTGATTGACTTTTGTCGAAGGAACATGTTGGAAATTTTTTAACGATCCTCGGCTGCAGCCAGTCAGCTGATCAGTGTATTCTGACTGTGGTGGGTGCTGTTGGAATACAATATACCAGGAGAGATTCCTTTATCCTCCTATTTGGTGTTGGTGGAGGAACCTGTTCACTGGCAGAAAAAAACAAAAACTAAATGTGTATGGCCATCTTTAGTGGCATGTGTAAGCACGTGTGAGGCCAGACTGTGTGTGAACGTCCCTGCAGGGGGTGCGTTCATGCCAGCCTGGGCTTACAGAAAGTGGATAGAATGACTCTGGCAGTCATCCATCCCAGAAGACTGAGGATGTCAAGTGGCAGATAAGGGGACAGCTCTGTATTGAAGGTAAGTATTTGCATCAAAAGCTGATGGTTTATTTTAAAAGATGCAGAGGAGCAAAATAACAAAACAAATCTTTATTCCTGATCCTTTAATATTTAAAACTCCATTAAGGCCAGAGTAAGACCTTTCAAAGCACTCAGCAGTGGGTTGGGTGAAGCTGGAATAAATCTTCACTCTTGATCTTCCTTGTGGAAACAATGAGTTTTATGGATAGTTTTACATGGGATTTGGCTTCGCTTTGGGTGCAGTAAAGCAAGCACTTGCTTTATGCTTGTAAACATTTTATAGGACTTTAATCCTTGGAAGCAAGGACGTGTTTGTGTCTCAGCACAAAGGGGCAGCTTGTCTTTATGTACAGCACTCTATAGCAATCTGCTGCTTTCCAGCTGTTACGGACCTCCGGGTCCCAGTATGTCCTCCCACCAGAAACAGATTACTGTTTTAAAAGGGGTGCCTGTGAGGAAGGAAATATGCAAGGTGCTATGGCTGACCTGGTTTTACAGTTTCAGGTTCCTAATCTGTAAATCTGAATGAGTCTCTGACTTAGAAGAAGCATGTAGCTAATGAAAAGTTTTATATACTGGGATCAGAATGAAAGCTGCGGAGCTAGCAAGTCAATGGCAGCTCCATTAATTCAACTCCGATGATTTCTGTTTAAAGGTTCCCTTCAAGTATAACTAAAGGCAAAACTTTTTGATTTTGGATAGACTGGTGAGGGGTTAGAACGTCTGTCAGGTTTTTAATGTTGTCTGCATCCCCATTAGGGACGTGGACTCTCTATTTATCCTGATAAACAATGTCCCTGGGAATGAAAATGATAGGTAAATCCAACATATGTCACCAGGAATAGAGGGGAAACTTTCCAATGGAGACACTTGTTCCCATGACAGCAATTTACAATGGGATGTCACTCGCACTGGAAAAATGCCCCCTCTTTTCCTGTTCAGTCTGCAGGAAAGAGAGTAAAGGGCAATCTCCCTAATGAGACAGACTGCAACAAAAAAAAAACTCTGAAATGGCTTACTCTGATTTCACTACACACTGCGAGCTCTCAAAATATGCATTAGTAGCTGCTTGCATCAGGCCTGAGGCTCCTTGAAGGGGGTAGTGAGGCAGGGTGCTGGGATGTTTTTCAAGAAGCTTTTTACAGCACTTTGCTGGCTCCATCCACCTTGATCTGCCTGCATGTTGATGAGGGGGGGGGGGGGCAGGGGTGAAGAGTAGAGGTATCAGGAAAGTCAAAATGTATGCAGGTTAAATATCTGGTTTAAAGCAAGCTAAGTTAGTGAACCTGTTCATAGTAATTAATGCAGTGGACCAGGCAAAGGTTGGGGAGCCCATGATTTATGTTGCCATGTAAGAGCTTTGGCTTTGAGTGCCATGAATGGAGCCCAGGGGTGGAAAGGGCAGGCATGGGGTTTGATTTACTAAAACTGGAGATCAAAATCTGTGCAGCTATGCATGGTAGCCTATCCGCTTCTAACTTAAGCTGGTTTAATTAGGCTTTGACAAAAAAGAAAAACTAGAAGTTAATTGGTTTCCATGCAGTAGTGCACCAGATTTTGCACTCTCCAGTTTTAGGCTAGGTTCTCACCTTAGGGAGTTTGTGGGCCACGTTTGCTTGGGCACTGCGGCCCATTCATTTAAATGGGATGCTGTGCCTGCATTTCCTGCAAAAAGAAGGTGCTAGCACCAATATCAAAATGCTGCTGCAAGCACGTAGCATGGTGCTTTTACACCATGCAATTTCCCTGAGGTTCCCGCACCCCCAAAAGCGCAGGTTTAGATGTGTGGGGGTGCCTGTGCGTCTCTACAGAGCAGTGAGTTTTTGGGTGCGGGAACAACTGCGATTCCCACAACCATTTGGCACAGTGGCTTAGCAAATCATCCCCATTTTCTGCAGGTTTGATGAGTGCACAGGTGCAACTGTCACTATTAACTACTGCGTCACTGGATGATCACTGCTGCGGGAGGTTATCTAGTGCCAGGAACTTAGGATTTCTGCAGTAAACTGCCAACACTAGTACACTGGACACAGTTTATTGCTGTCAGGTAGTGTCCCTGGTACTGTTTAAAATAGATCACTAAACTTTAGCTTTTCATGACTGAAAATTACGGCTTGTAATGTATGCTGCTTACTGAGCACAGAATATTTGACTTCTCTTTGTGCAACAATTCCTAATTCAACTTCAGCTCCAGCCAATTATTTGTATTTCCTGTTGGATGGAGAAGAGAAGGTTTAGAGCCTTTGTTTTTATTGCTCTCTTAAAGCAGAACTATATACGAAATGAAAAAAAAAAACCCGTTTTTCCTATAGTAAGGGAGGGGTATAACCCCTGCCAGTTTATTTTTCGCCATCTGTATCCCATTGGAGAGATTTACCTTCACTTCCTGTCCCATAGCCAAACCGTAAGTGAGAGACGATCCCGAAATATTAAGGGAATTCCTTGGGGCCCTCCAGGTCACTAGAACTAGTGTCCCCATTGGAAAATTTCCCCTCCTATGACTTTTCTGGAGACAACCCAAAATTTGGGCTTTTCTTGTACTTTCACTTTCTATGAAAATGGTAAACAGGACAAATAAGGAGGGTGAATCTCCCTAATGGGGGCACAGATGGCAATAAAAACCTAAGTGGTGTCCTAATCCATCTCCACTCTATGCAATACTAAAAAGAAGTTTTCCCCTTAGTTATACTTTAATTTTACACTAACCAGTCCCCCCCCCTCCCGGCCACATGATTTATTGTCGAAAGAGGATAAAAGTTCTCCTAAAGTTAAGGGCACGTGTTTACTTTGAGCCTTACCATTCTGTTGCATAAAAGTTGTACTAATGTGATATCATTTTGATCATCAGAATTTGTTGATTGTGTTTTGAGGTAAATATTTGGAAATGCACAAATGACATAACGTTGCCTTGGAAAAGAAAGTATTTGTATCTAAATGTGCCACCAAACCTGAGGTCCTATCTGTTCCAAAGAAAAAAAATGTATAGGACTCTGTTTATGCAGGGTGAACTACAGAGTACGCCTGTGCAAGGTCTGTATTTACCTGCAAGGTGTTCCATGCATCCCTGTGTAAGCAATCCCATTAATGTACAGTGGAACAAAGTGGCTGCATGGACACAGCCACTTCTCCCAATTTATCATCCACGAGGGTGCACGGCCCCAAACACACACTGTCTGCATTTGGGGCCATACCACATGCATGGATGTTGAATTGAGAGTAGCTGCTGTGTCTGTGCAGCTGCTGTGTCCCAATTAATACTAATGGGACTGCCTGCAAGGAGCTGCACGGAACACCTGTGCATCCCAGTGTCGGAAAACACAGCCCTGCGCTGTAGTACACTCCATGTGAATGAGGCCTAATATGTTCGAGTATAGCACAAAACCTAAAAGATATAATGTACTAAACTGAAACATTGCCGAAGCAATAACAAACAACTCGAGGGATTTTTTGAGAAAAAGCTTTCTGTAACCTAGTAAAAAATTAGAAGCTGGTGGGATGGGCTTCTGATTACATGATAACTATGACATCCAATCAGTGATCATATGATCTGGAAGCTCATGTACTGCCTCTGGTTGTTAAGTTCTTTTAAAGAGTTGGTTCTCACTGGCAGAATGAGGTTAATGTCACATACAGGTCAGCAGATTGCCACTAACGTCAATGGAGCTGACAGTTCAGAGTCTGCATTTCACCTCTTTTGTGTTGTTTGTTCAGACACAATGAGTGCATTTCAATTGCAGGCAAAGCAAGTTGAACCCAGCCTTTTCTTGTTCCTTTCAGATAGTTAAAGGTCACGTTCACCTTTAATAAATGCACATTTTTTGTAAGCCGTCTGCCCATACCTCATATGCAGTTACTGAGTGACGGATGGAATCAATGGACTCCGAAAGCGCTCACCAGCATCCTTGCAGTCCATTGGGAACTACAAGCCGACAGCTGCAATGGCTGTCGATACTTGTAGTTCATTCATTTGCAGAACTACGTGTGGCTGGAGCCCCGCATGGCCACACTCTTTTCATATTATGACGTAGGTGCGGGGAGAAAATCCCCACCCCACTGTTGCGGGGGACCATGGGAGAGCTGCCGGAACGGGCGGAACATATTCCCAAAGGTGAACTTAGCTTTTAGGCTTGGTTCACATCTGTGCAGGTGGTACCGCTGCAGGACCCACACACATACCTGCAGGCGCACCACCCACACAGAGGAATGCGGGACCTGTGGGCGGATGCCATTAATTCTAATGGCACACTGCCCAAACTGGAAATTGCAACTGTACTGAACTTCGGTTTCTGAAGCAGTGCAGGGACTAATTCCCTTCGTGTCCCGGGGCATGGGAGTCCATTCAAATGAATGGGCTCTCGTGCCCGCGCAAACCGTGGCCCGTACGGCCGCATAGATGTGAACCTGGCCTTAAGGCTGCATTTGACAAGAATGCGTGTCTACTTAAGTTCTCAGTCAAGTTAAAGGCTTAGTCCACTTTTTCCAAAACATGGTAAATGAAGCAACATTGATCTAATGATCAATGTGCATTTACGAAGTTTTTGCAATAAAGCCGGCAGAGCGTTACACCTGCAATCTGTGCAACACAGGTGCAATGCAAAGGCTCTTTCAATGTCTTCCAGTCTAATCGTCATTTTCATAGCGCTTACCGTAAAGAAGCTTTCTCGTATGCAGAAGTTAAACTACTTTTCTGTGGCTGCATATGTTTATATTTTCCACTTTTTGGTTTTGTTAAGGAAGACAATACCATTACGCATGTCTGTGCATGAGACAGCCTCTGGTGTTCTGCTGATTAATTCCCTCACATCCTTGCAAATATTGACCAATACCCATGGATGCATATCTCTAGGCGTGCACCCTGCCCCCACCTATGTAGGCTACTAGAAAAGGAACTTAACACGGTTGTGAATACACAGCAGGATGGGAGGCTTTATTTATATTTTAAAGAAACCCCTGAGAAAATATGCAGGCTGCTATCATTGACCTCCTCTTTTAATACTGATCATGCTTGTTGCGTGGTTGTCATGCCAAGGCTCTCTTCTCAGTATTTTGAATGATAGAGTGAATATAGAGATAAGACTTCATTTGTTGCATGCGTGTACAAGTTAATGGACTCGAAGAAATGAGAGACAGGCAAGGCAACCGGAAGTTCACAAATAAAGTTGGCAGTGGTAGTGCGCTACTTCTCTTACAGGTTCCACATATCTATCTGAAAAGATTTAAAATGGGCAGAGATTCCCTTATTAAAGCTGTAAATCATGTTTTGCATTGTATTGGTATTGTTCTGTCACATGTTCTGTCCCCCTGTAATGTACAGCGCTGAGCGAACTATCGGCGCTTTATAAATACTGTATAATAATAAATGCGAGTCCAGCGCTCACAATACACCAAGTCACAAAAGAGTGCGCTGTGTGGTGAAATCCAAACCAATATATCCACACCAATATATCATCATCGTGTACAGATAAAAAACACAGGACACTTTAGTTGTCACCAGAAAGCGACCCTATACTGCTTCCTAAGGAAAAGGCCCCTTAATGGCTTTGAAATGTCACTTTCTGTTTGTAACAAAGTGTCCAGTCTGTTTATCTGAAAATTGAGTGCTGGTGATAGCTCAAATTAGACTCATCCCTTTAAAGCTAAACTCCATGCACAAAAAAACTTTTATTGAAATATATTCTTCAAAAGGCATAAAAAGAAAGAATAAATTCATTCTGTGTGCACCAAATGTCTTTATAAACCCAGATATTACCTTGAATAAGGGCTGTGGGAGGGACCCAGAAGCTTCACCCACTATAGGCTGCCTGCAGAAAACTAGAAGGGGTGGCGGATACAAAACCAGTTACCCCACACAAAGGAGACGGATCAGCAGTGACTGGTCAACACTACAGGAAACATTTGCATAGGGGCAACATGCAGGATATATTTTGTGCTGCAGTAGCACAGATTTGAAGGAAATATACACCTCCACCATGATTCAGGGAGAATAGACTGTATTTAGACAATATTCGTTTAGCCTGGGGTTCAGCTTTAATTACCTTCAAAAAAGTGTCCTTATATTGCACAAAATTGGCTGTGATTTTTTTTTATTCAATCGGAAATAATACACCATAAAAGGATACTAAAAGTAATATTCAGCAGCTAACCATTTTATAATAAGCACTTTACATTTGTACAGAGAGAAGGGTTGTTTTCTGTCTGCAGTCCCTCTGACAGAAGGATCAGATTTGGGCATTTTATGACAAGCACTATACATCTGTTGAGACTGGAGGGTCATGTTCTATCTGCAGTCCCTCTATGATGGACTGGTCAGGTATGGGAATTCTGCTGATCCAACTGCGCCATTTCCTGCTGGCGGATGACTTCTTGGGCATCGCGCTGCATCTTCTCCAGCTTTGTTAACGTTACGGACTTTAGAGGTAAAAGCTTCGGCTTACACAACACCATGGTGGGGACATCTTCAACAAAAAGCTGCCCTGCAAACACAGATTCGAAATTCTGGTTATGTGTCATCAAGATGCAAGCTCATAAACCGAGCACCTCCAACTGGGAACTACAAATACGAGACTTTTTATAAAAATGAGGGACTCATATGAGGTGATTACCTTCACATTCCACCTCCAGCCCAGTGCAGAATGACCTATTCATGCTCCACTCCTTGCTGATGTACAGTATAGTGGGGAAGAGTTAGACTCTAGTTTTTTTTTTGTGTGTTTTTTTTATTGCTCTTTTGTTCTCACTTGGCACCTGGACAGGAAATTGGGGGAAATCTCCCCAGTGGACAGACTCAACCTGTGGGCCTTCTTGTCTGACCACTGCTGACTGTATTTGAGGATTATTTACTAAAACTGGAGAGTGCAGCTCTGCATAGAAACCAATCAGCTTATAGGTTTTATTGCCAAAGCTTAATTGAACAAGCTGACATTCTGGTGAGTGCACCAATTTTAGTAAATCTCCCCGTGTTTTCCTTACCAAGGTGCTTACTCCACAGATTTTTGTAGTCGCTGTAAAATCCTTTTCTGAAAGTCCACAGAAAGTATTAAACCTTTTGGAGCTATACTGCTTACTAAAGGAGAACTGGACACTGGCATAAAAACGTTTTGTAGCAAACTACTGAAAGCATGATCCTAAACACAGAGAAGTTAAGTTGGACCTATGCCTCAAGAAAAGGATTTTATGGCGAGTATAAAAACCATATATATTTTTTTCTCCTCCACTGCGGGACACAAAAAGAAATTCACAGTTGGAACATCCAAAAGCAGTTCTATAGAATTTGCAAAACATCAAACCGGCTACAATTGCTAAAAGGCCCAAAAGATTGTTGGGGACTTTCTCCAGAGCCGCCTGAAGGGCAGATACTGGCATCAGAAGAGGCCAAACATCCACCCAGTAGAACTTGGAGAACTTAGAGAAGATGTTTACAGAAGAACATGCGACAGCTTTGCAAATTTGGGAAACAGTCGCTTGATGCCAAAAATCTCTTACAGATAGACGTGCAGAATGGAAACATTTGTTTAGTTGCATTTCGGATAAATTAGTTATGTTACTAATCTTGTTTCGTGAATTTGTTTTTTTTCATTTATTCATTATCTAATGAATTCCAAATTTTGAGAAAGATTCAAGTTCGAATCGGTCAAAAATGTATCAACCAATCCGAATTCAGTTTGAACAATAGCTAGTTGTTAAAGGATAAGTTCACCTTTCTGGACCTTTCATTACATGTTACACATTAAATATGGGTGTAACATGTTATGAAGGGGCTGGCTCCAGCTCCCCCACTTTGACAGCTAGCGAGGGATCATCTTCCCCGCTAGCTGTAAAAATTTAAAAAAAAAAAAAATACAGCTGTGTGGGTTTCCGGCCATGTTACTCATTCACTGTGCTTTGTGAAGGAGAATACTACAAGTCCTGAGTGTATGTGCTTGCCCGTATGGGCAAGCAGATATACTGACAGGTTTGCAGAAGACCTGCATGGCACCAGTAATCTGCTGATTGCTGGTGCAATGCTTTACAGGCTAGTGCAAAAAAAAAAAAAAAAAATGCATATATTTTTACTTGCCAAAAAAAGGTGCATTTATTATTTTTTGTCAAAAGGTGAACTTGTCCTTTAAGGAGCGGGCTGGGAAGCCAGCCATGCAGTGTGGGGTTCCCTCTTCCCTTCGGGCCTGGTATGGATTTTAAAAATCCATACCAGACCCTTATTCGAGGATGCAGCCCAGCAGGTCAGGAAGGGGGAGGATGAGCGAGCCGATTTCCCCCAACCATACCAGGCTGCATGCCCTCAAAATGGGGGGGGGGGGGGGGCTTTTTCAAAAGGTGAAGTTCTGTTTTAAGGATTGCCACCTTTGGGAAGGGAGGAAGAGTGGGTATCCGATTTTGACAGGTACCTGCTCCCACTGCTGCTGAGATCGCCTAGGAGAATGGAGGCGGAAGTTGTACCCCCTTCTCCCCAACTCCCCGTAGTCTTCTGGGACACGTGACAGGTACCAACAGACTATGGTACCATTCAGAAAGCGCAACGCTATTTACACATGTGCAGTGGGCACACGGTTGTGATGCTGCAAGCTATCACAGCCGGGTGCCCACACAGAGGATGGCCAGTGAAATCGGCTGCGGTGAGGACACTGCGGGATCAGGGGACAAGTGACTGGCTATTTTTTTTAAAAGTCAGCAGCTACAGTTTTTGTAGATGCTGACTTACTTTTTTTATATTGTGACTGGAGCTCCTCTTTAAGGACGCAGCGGCCGACATCCAGGCCCCCTCCTTAACAACCAGCTATTTTTCACACACAATTCAGATTGGTCGATACATTTTCACATGATCTGAATCTTTTTGAAAATGTGGAATTTGATAAAAAGCGAATAAATGAAACGAAATTAAACACATTTACTAAATTCGTTACTATTTTCGTCCGAATTTAGATTGGGACCAAAACGAATTGCACATGGCTACTTACAGAACTAGCAGCATGTGCCTTGACAGGAAAGGACTGAACCTGTTCCTTGGGACCATATGCTTGGATGATCATCTTTGTAAGCCAATTAAAGATGGTGGAACAAGAAGCCTGTGCATCTTTAAGAATTCCATTCAGGATGACAAAACAGGAGTCTTCCTGAAAAAAAGCAGTTGTTGAGTGATGGAATCTTACAACCCGAACCACAGCCAGACTTTTGATGAAGTGGAACCAGACAGAAGGACAGAAGACCAATGCTCTAGCTGAGGTGAAAAGCTGACACTTCCTTAGGCAAGAAGGAAGTTGTGGGCCTCAATACCGCTTTGACCCTAAGTAAAACAAGAAAGGGTTCCCTGCAGATGGCTACCTTGTCGCTGAGAGTAGAGAGAGAGAAATTGAAATGTCTTTAATAAGACAGCTGTTTCTGAAGTGCAGTGAGAATCAGATTCCATGGGGAACAGGGGAATGAGCAAGGGAACTACATGGGAGCCTGCCCGAAACATCTTAAAGAGTAAGGGGCCAATGGCCTCTAAAACAGGCAGAAACCTGATCCTTAATGGCGCTGAGAGCCAAACACTTGTCCAGACCTAACTACAGGATGGAGATGATTTGTCCCACAGAGAAACTCCTGGGGTGCGTGCCCTGAGTCTCATACCACGTGAAGCTTTTAGCATCATAGGACATAGGAGTTACATTTTCCCCTATTCATTAGAACTTGAGCTTCAACAACCTTGAAGCAGGATGGAAAACTGGTCTTTGGAACAGAAGATCCTGATGATTATGCAGAGCCCACGGAGCAGCATCTGACAGGAGACTTACCATGTTGGTATAGCACATCTGCCTGGGACAGCCCAAAGCAATGAGGATCTCTGGAATGCCCGTCAGCTTGATCTTGCTAAGCAAATGAGGAAGAGGTTTCAGGGTAGGAAAGGCTTAGATCAGGGTGTACTGCTCTCATTGACCCTGCGAGCATCCTTTGTCTCCATTAGAGTATCCCTGTACCTAGATACAGGAGGTTCACTTCTGGTATCCTCCCCTCGATGACACATGTCCTATAATACCTTGGGGTGTAGGAAACACTCCCATGTGTCAAGGTGGGTGCCAGTTGAGGCAATCTGCTTGCCAATTATCTACACCTTGAAAGTTTTGCCCGGAGCAAGATCCTGGTTCCTTCTTGATGATAAAAGTATGCCACTGCTGTGGAATTATCCAACTGAATCCAGATTGAATGACTTTCCAATGGGATGGTCCAACACTGCAATTTGCCCAAAATTCTAGGATGTTAATTGGGAGAATTAAGTCTATTGCACCAACAGGGTGTTCTGGACTCCCAGTTCTTCAGGCTGGCATACATTGTGAGGATCTTCAAAAGACAGAAAAGAGGGAAAGAAGTAACTCAAGAACTGAATTCCTGAGCTTTCAAGCCAAGGACAACCTGGTCCTCCATGATAGATGAATCAACCTGTCCAGAGACCAGATTCGCTTTTCCCATGATGAAATAATGTTGTATTGCAGAGCTTTGGATTTGCTTGGCTTGTGAAACTGGGCAAATGGAACTGCTTTGAATTTGTACCTCCTACGCCAAAGCATTTGAGATGCAAGCTGTCTAAACATCTGCAAAAGTTAACAAATGTCCCCCTCTCTAGAAAGTGGGGCACACCGTCATGCAGAGGAAGGCTAGGCTGAGGATTTGGCTGATATAGGTTGACTATAGAATATACAACCTCCTTAAGATCTAACATCAACTATGTAGTGTAAGGACATGCTTTATTTGATACAAATCCAATGGATTGTTTAGACGTGTCCTCATGTTACATAGTTTTGTGGTAAATCTAAATGAGATTGTACAGAAATTGTACTATCAGTCTGTATAGTGTATGGCCAGCTTTAAAATGCCAGGCCTGGTGAGTAGATGGGAAACCAAGCTTGGGGGGTCCTAACATGGAGGTTAGAGTGAAGAAACAAAAGGGGCGTTTCTTAACAATAAAACATTGCCGTCTGTTCCTGAGGCTTCTTCCACTGAGGATGGTGGGCGCTCTTACTGCCAGTAGCATCCCTGATGAAGTTTTCAAAAGCTAGTGTGAAAAGATGCTGCCCCTCAAAGGCCATGCGGATCAAATGCCTTTTACAAAATGGATCAGCAGTTTACCTAAAGTGCCCTAAGCTCATACACTGAGATGAACTGGGAAAATTTCAGCAACACATCATAGCAGAAAGTTTGTGCTAAAGTCATCTGCTCCACATGTTTTATAAGTGAGGACTAAATCAGTAGTAGTGGATTTCAACCAGTCAGAAAAGGTTTGACAAAGTAAGGTAACAGCCAGAATCAAATGAAGAGCAGGACCCACCAGAAAGAACAGAGCTCTAAAAGAGCTTCTAATTGGTTATCAACTGGATCACAAAATCCTTGCTAAAAGGATCTCAGGATGCTTAAAGCTACAGACTGATCCTCTGCATCAATTAGAGCTGAAACGGACTCCTTTAATTTGGGAGTTATAGCAGTAGACTGTAACTCCTCAGGGGTGAGCTCATCAGTGAACAACTGGGATGAGCCAGAATCAGAGTCTTCGAGGCTGCTGGTTCAAAAGCTGCTAAGGCTGCGGGTAAATAAGATATAGAATCTGCAATAGAAGGAGCAGAAGTGCTCTTGTGGCCAGAGACAGCTAAAAATTGGGTGAATCTGGTCATAGAGTTTTCCATTGCTGTGATATAAAACTTCAGCCAAAGGTGAAAGTCCATCCACATTGGATGGAGCCAAGAAGTACCCTGAGGATGAGACAGGCTCTAAGTGCAGAGAGTGCCATAAATTCCGAGCTACACGTCAGCACCTTCAGTAGGCATGCTGCGCAGCCAAGCAGGAGCCATTAGTGGAGTGTGAATTGGGGGCACCCGGTACAGAGGGAATGTTGCTCTCCCATGTCTGGATTCAGGCATGTTTTGACTGCCTGGTGGTATGGCAATATAAAGGATCACAGTAAGAGGCATAGTCTCAGGTACTCATGAAACCCAGAGAGCTGTAGGAAATGAGATCGTCAAAGTCACTAGATAGGCAGCAGAAACCTACTGAAGACTGAAGTTCCATGTGGCTCTTTGCAAGCAGAAGCAGTAGCGAAGAGATGCTTCCTCATTACTGTATGGCAGGACAGAGAGCATGGAGTGTGTCAGTGCATGACCTTAGAGCTCAGTCCCTTGGTGTTAACCCCCCCTCTATGGAAAAATAGCAGTAATAGGGAATAATGGTGCCCAGTGGCCTAAGTAAATGAGGTAGCTACCAGCGCTTGGCTCAGTCGACCTAGTCACTAAGTGAGTCTTCAGAGACAGGGCAAGCGCTGAGGCAATGCCAGGGGCTCTGAAACTGGAGCATGCTCCGGAGAAAACTTTTAGCAGAACTGAGCCTAGAAAGTGCCCCATGTAGAACCCTGTATCCAGAGGTCAATTCCAAGCTATTTCCACAACGTCCAGTGGGTTTGGGCACAGTGCACCAAAAGCCAGGATGAGGACAACCATGATGGAAGAAACAAAGCTCCAGCAATGAAGAGTCTTAATTAAAGAAAAAAGTGTTAGCAAAAATGTACAGCAGAGCTGAAGAAAACCAAATGCATATCTTTTGTTTTGAGGCACCTGAAATGTGTTTAAACTGAAAGTTCAATCAGGCTTTAAAAATATTTTCACCCACCTTGCTTGGGAAGCACCTCTCGAAACATTGATTTTACTTCTGGCATCCTGGAGATCTAGAGACACAACAGGAAAAGACAAACATTTTTATCAGAAACTTACCAGCTATTATAAAACGTGATTAAAGTTCTAAACCCATAAATAGACAGGTGCTTGCTGAATATGATTTCAACATATACATATGTGTCATAAAACATGAAAGCTGAAATATAAGTATATATAAAACGCAGTTATTTACCTGTTAACTGTATTTCCAGGAATCTTCTAGGACAGCTCACTTGAGAGATAGGGCTCCTCCCAGGAAACACCCGCTCCACCTTTTTTTCCCCTTTATAGGCGTCCTCTCTCCCATTGGCCCCCAGTATAAGAATATGATCGAAGGCCTAGGAGAAAAACAAAGAAGAAAACCAGTAATAAAGATATCCCCCATAGGTTCGCAACATACCTGCACATAATCGTGTGATCAAACAGTAATCGGGGGGGAGTTACGCTGTCCTAGAAGATTCCTGGAAATACAGTTAACAGGTAAATAACTGCGTTTTCCCGAGTCATCTTCTAGGACAGCTCACTTGAGAGGAGTAGAATAGAAATACGTACATTAGGGCGGGCACCCTGCTTGTAGGACCTTCCTGCCAAATGCCTGGTCCTTGCTGCCGATCAGATCCAGCCTGTAATGTTTAGTGAAGGTGGCGAAACTGGACCACGTCGCGGCTCTGCAGATCTGTCCGGGGGAGGCCCCCCCTTTTTCCGCCCAGGAGGCCGCAGTGGCCCTTGTGGAGTGGGCTTTTAGGCCGGGCGGTGGTGACAGGCCTGCCGACTTGTAACCTTCCGAAACTGCCTCTCTGATCCATCTGGCGATGGTGCCCTTGGAGGCACCGTCCCCCTTCCTTGGTCCCTGGAATAGGACGAAAAGCCGGGACGAGCGTCTCCATGTCTTTGTGCGTTCGATGTACGTGATCAAACACCGTCTTACGTCTAACCTGCTACAGTCCTCCGCGCTGCCCGGATCGGCCTCCAGGGAAGGTATTACTATTTCCTGAGATCTATGGAAGTGTGACGCGACCTTAGGTAGAAAGGCCGCGTCCGTGCGGAGGATGATTCTATCCAATAAGATGGTGCAGTACGGCTCGATCACTGAAAGGGCATGCAACTCGCTGACCCTGCGGGCAGAAACTAGTGCCGTGAGGAGGATGGTTTTAAGAGTCAAAGATCTGAGCGAACATTCATCCAGCGGTTCGAAAGGCCCCCGCTGAAAGCTCTTCAGGACTGTGCCCAGGTCCCATGATGGAAGTTTTGGCAAGGACGGGGCACGGCGCCTGGAGATAGCCCTCAGGAATCTGATTACTAATGGGTCTGCCGCCAACCTCAGCTCGAGAAAGTTCGACAGAGCCGCTACCTGTACTTTGAGGGTATTGGCGGCCAGACTCTTATCCGCCCCGGCTTGAAGGAATTCAAGAACTGTATGCAAAATGGGCGTGCCCGGTGCTTCGTTTCTGACCTTCCAGGCGGAAAACTTCTTCCAGACCTTGTCGTACAAGGCGTTCGTCGACCTCTTCCGGCCATCCAAAAGGGTGGCGACCACTCTTGCCGAGAGCCCCTTTTCCGCTAGCCTGTCCCGCTCAGAAGCCACGCCGCTAAGGACAGCCTTTCTGGATGAGGATGCATCACCCTCCCCTGGTTGAGTAAATCGCGCGTGGGTGGTATCATCCAAGGGTCTGCTAAACTGAGCTCCTTCAACCGGGAGAACCAAGATCTCTTGGGCCAGAATGGCGCGATCAGAATAACTTTGGCTTGAGACACCCGGATCTTCTGAATCACCTTCGGCAGTAGTCTGAATGGAGGGAAGGCATAAAGGAGGTCTCCTTCCCACTGCTGGGCTAGCGCATCTATCCCCTCGCTTTTGGGGTCCTTCTGCAGGCAGAAGTACCTTTCCCGCTTTGTGTTCTGGCCGTTGGCAAATAGATCGATAGAGGGGGAGCCCCACCTGGCGCAAATCTGATCGAACGCTGACTGGCTGAGGCACCATTCTGTCTGGATGACCTCTCTTCGGCTCAGTTGATCCGCCAACTGGTTCAGGTCCCCTTTCAGATGTACTGCCGTGATGAACTCCAGGTTTTCCTCCGCCCAGCTCAGGAGGGATCCGGCCAACTCCATCAGCCTTGGGGACCTTGTGCCTCCCTGCCTGTTCAAATACGCCACTGCAGTGGTATTGTCGGAGAGAATCTGGACACCTCTCCCCCTTATCTTTTCCTGAAAGGTCGTAAGTGCCTTGAAAACTGCCAGCAGCTCCCTGTAATTTGACGACCTGCTGGAGTCTACTGCACTCCACGTGCCCTGGGCCAGGCCGTCTTCCATATGGGCGCCCTAACCAGTCATGCTTGCATCCGTGGTGATCCGCAGTGGGTTGGCCAGCCTCCAACTTCTTCCTCGTTCCAAGGTGAGGCTGCTTCCCCACCACCTTAGCGATTCCTTCACTTCGTGCGTGATGCGGATCCTGGAACTCAGACCTGCTCGGCTGCCGTCCCAGTGGGAAAGGGTGTGATTTTGCAGCACCCTGGAGTGAAGTTGCGCCCATTGCACCCCTGGAATTGCCGCTGTCATCCGCCCGATTATTCTCATCGCGGTCCTGACCGTGCAGGTCGACATCCTCCGGAGGGCCCTTGTGTCCTGCCGCAGGTTGAGGGCTTTTTCTGATGTTAGGTACGATCGGGCCTGTGCGGAGTCCAGGACGTACCCCAAGTACGTAATCCTCTTGGAGGGGGTTAGCTGTGACTTCTCCTTGTTGATAAGCCACCCCAGACTTTCCAGAAAAGATATCGTACGTTCGATGTGCGATCTCAGGCCTCCCTCTGTGTCCGCAAATACAAGCAGGTCGTCCAAATAGGGGATAATGTTTATCCCTTCCAGTCTCAAAACTCTTAAAGGCTCCGCTAAAATCTTGGTGAATATCCTCGGGGCCGACGACAGGCCGAAGGGGAGTGTGTTGAACTGAAATAGCACCGGACCCTTTTCTCCTTCCAGCGCAAACCTCAGGAATCTCCTGGAATCTTCTCTTATCGGGACATGTAGGTATGCGTCTTGCAGATCTATCGAGGCCATGAACACCCCAGGTGAAAGGAGTTCCTTCACCGTGTATATGGATTCCATACGGAATTTGCTGGGCCTCACGAACTCGTTCACCTTCCGCAGATTCAATATCATCCTGTAAGTACCTGACGGTTTTTTCCTTAGAAAGAAATGGGAGAAGAATCCACTTCCCCTTTCCTCTTCTCTCAACTGGCAGATAACGTTCTGACTGAGCATATTTTGTAGGAGGTCCACCAGCGCATCCGCCATAGCCCTGTCCTTTGGCAGGGGTGTTGCAAAGAATCTCTGAGGGGGGGCCCTTGTGAACTCTATTCTGTACCCCCTGTGGATGGCCTCCAGAATGTAGGTGTTCTGGGTTATCCTTAGCCATTGTGCGTGGAAGCGCCCCAGTCTCGCTCCCACCTGGCCTCTCCAGTCACTTCGGCTGGGTTTTGGGTCTATTCTGGCCGGGGTTGAAAAGGAAACCTCCCCTGCCTCTCGGCTCGTTCCTGCCTCTTCTTGCGCCCCAGCCTGGGCGCTGGGTTTGGAACCTAGCTTCCCTTGACGCGTATTGCCTGGATGGGCGAAACCCCTTCCGTCCAACCTGCCTGCTGGGGACCGGGAAGCTCTTTTTCCTGTCGGCCGACCTTTCCAGGACTGAATTCAGCTCCGGGCCGAAAAGGAGTTTATCTTCAAACGGCAGGCCACAGAGTTTAGATTTGGAGGCCAGATCCCCCTGCCACGATTTCAGCCAGATAGCCCTCCTTGCCGTGTTTATGAGCGCTGTAGATCTAGCAGAGAGTCTGATGGTCTCTGCTGATGCGTCCGCGATGAAGGCTACCGCTTTCTCCAGCACCGGAAGGGACTTCAGAATCTCTTCCCCCGGAGTGCCTTGTTCCAGATGCGAACGGAGCTGCCCCAACCACACATCCAGGGTTCTGGACACACAGGTCGTTGCCACTGCAGGTTTAAAATTCACTGCGGACACTTCCCATGCCCTCTTCAGGAAGGCGTCCGCTTTCCGATCCATCGGGTCTTTTAGGGACCCACCGTCTTCAAAGGACAGATCCGTGTCCTTCGAGATCCTCGAGAGAGGGGCGTCTGGCTTTGGGCAAGTCTCCCAAACCGAGGCATCTTCCTCCTTAAAGGGGAAACGTCTCTTGAGGTTCTTGGGAAGGAAAGCCTTCTTCTCTGGCTCTTCCCATTCTCTCCTGATCGTGGACCATAGGGCAGGGTGTACTGGGAATGTACGGCTGCTTTTTGCCTGTAGCCCTGCGTACAGTTGGTCGTGGAGGGAGAGGTCCTGCTGTTCTTCCTCCAGATCCAGGGTCTCATAGATCACCTTTAACAGGTCCTCCGTGTCTTCCACCTGAAAAAGGAACCTGTCTGCCTTTGGGCCCTGAGCCTCAATCTCACCCTCCTCCGAGTCTGAGGTGTCCGACTGTTCGTCCTCCCAGTCCCTTACCGGCGCTACCAGCTTCCTCTTTTTCCCCCCTTGGGTGCCAGAAGTGCCCGGTTGGGGCTCATCCTGGGCCGGTCCCGGCTTCTGTTCTCTGAAGCTTTGAAATGTCTTGGACATCTCTTGTGTCATATTCTGTAGGAAGTCTTTAAAAAGAGATCCAGACTCCTTCTTGATGAGCTTGTCTATGCACCCCTGGCAGAGCTGCTTCCTCCAGGAGCTCGCCAGTTTCTTCCTACAAGTGGCACACTTCTTTTTCTGCTCACAAGGAGCTTCTTTCTCCCCTCTATCCTCCTCCTGTGGGCCCATCTGGGGACAAGGAGATACACGCGTTCATGCGTCTGTAACAGCAACGCCTCCCCCCCTGTGCCACTGTGCAAGCTCCAGCTGTGGGCCTGGGGGGGGGGGGAGAGGGGGGCTGTGTGTGCGAGGGGGGTACCCAATCATCCCGGGGAGGGGGGGGGGGAGGAGGGGGGTAAAAACAAAAGAAAGTTTGCCAAACAAGGCCCTTACCTTACTGCAGGCCTCCCCCGCTCCTGACAGATCTGCCTCCATGCCGCCGCAGACTCTGCCTCGGTGCGACGGTTTTTCAGGGGCTGGTGGGCTCCGCCCCCCCCCTGCGATCCCCCCTCGCCGACCCCCCTCTCACGGCCGCCGGTGGAGAAGCGGCCGTGGCACGGGTTCCTTCCACGGCCCGCCGCCCATTTCCAAGATGGCGGCGGCCGTTCCCTGCTCCTGCGCCGGAAGTGACGACACCCGGCGCCCGGAAGTGACGACACCCGGCGCCCGGAAGTGACGCGATCACAGCGTCCAGACCCACCGCAGCCGAGCCTCCTGGCCATGCTGCCGGGATCCAGGAGCAGGTAAGACTTACCTGAACCCCCAGGGAAAGGCACCAATGCCTCGGTCGGCGGAGCGGGCTCTACCCCCCTGGAGAGCCCCGCTGGGACCATCTGGGGCCGACGCCCCCACCCCACAACGGGCATCCCTGGTGAAACTGGCTGAAAGGTCCCCCCCCTCACAAGGCCCCTGCCTTGCTTGGAGGAAGGGGGGGGGCCCCAGCCAGGGACCCTCTGTACTCCGCCAGAGAGCCCAGATAAAAAATAAAAAACGGGCGTAGCTCCTTCCTGGCCGGAGGAAACACTAAAACTGGGGGCCAATGGGAGAGAGGACGCCTATAAAGGGGAAAAAAAGGTGGAGCGGGTGTTTCCTGGGAGGAGCCCTATCTCTCAAGTGAGCTGTCCAAGAAGATGACTCGGGAAAGTGCTCTCCCAACACCACATATAATAGTGAATCTTATATACGGGATCATAAAAGTCCAGAAGATGTGAATGAATGAGAATCCTATAAAAGGGTATCACATTGATCCAGTAGATTCTTCCCCACCATTTGTGAGTAATAAATGAATTTCCGACTCACCAGAAGGTGTTGACCACCATATTGGATGGTCAAATATCGCTAAGATAAACAAATGACATGTAGATTCCCAGCTGTAAGCTCTCATGTGGTGGGTCTCCAGCACCCCTGGAGGGGAGCCTGGAGACCCACCACGAGAGCCTACAGTTGGTGGAGAAGAATCTACTGGATGAATGTGACACCCTCCTATAGGACTCTCATCCATTCACATTTTCTGGACTTTATAAGATTCACTATTATATGTGGTGTTGGGAGAGCATTTTTTATACTTATATTTCAGCTTTGATGTTTTATGACACATATGTATATGTTGAAATCATATTGAGCAAGCGCCTATTTATGGTTTTGTATTTAGAGTGTATTCACGTAATGGGGCAGCTGTCACTACTGTCTTTTGGCAGAACTTGTAGCTGCATCATAGTACAAAAACCCATACAAGGTTTCACAGGCGCCACAATGTTATTTTCTTGAATTCTGTGCTTAAAGTTCTACCTATAATAAAAATGTGACATTTGATTTCTATACTGCTTATTCTATATGGGCAAAAGTATAACCCCTTCCCAAACGAGAGTTGAGCTTTTTCAAGTGAAGGGTTCTGTTAAGTCTAGAGTACACAAAGACATTGTAGACAAATGTGCGCTTCCAACTTTTTGGTAACATTTTGGGGAAGACCATTTTCTCTTCCACGTTTACTGTGTCCCTATGTACAAAGCTAACTCTCTAAAGTCATGGTTTGACCAGTGTGGTGTGTAGGAACTCAAGTGGCCTGCACAGAGTCCTGACCTCAACCTTACTGGATACCTTTGGGATGAATTGGAACATTGATTGTGATCCAGGTCTTCTCATCAATCAGTTCCTGACCTCACAAATGTTCTTTTGGCGCAATGGGCACGAATTCCCACAGATGCTCCAAAAATCCTGCGGAAATTCTTCCCAAAAGGGTAGAGATGCATTTACATTGCCAGTAAGGGACACCTTGTGGACTTCAGACCCTTTAGAGTGGAGGTAAGTATGATTATTATTATTATTATACAGTATTTATAAAGCGCCAATGGTTCGCTCAGCGCTGTACATTACAAAGGGGGACAGAACATGTGACAGAACAACAACAATACAATGCAAAACATGAGGGGATCGAGGGCCCTGCTCTTTCGAGCTTACAATCTAGGAGGGAGGGGATGGTGGCACAGGAGGAGATAGCTGTGGGGGATGGAGTGGTAGGAAGAGTGGAGGAGGTCGACAAGTTAGCAGGGGGTGGGGTAGGCTTCCCTGAAGAGATGGGTTTTCAGGGTGTACCTAAAGGAGAGGAGAGTAGGTGATAATCTGATGGGTTGGGGCAGGGAGTTCCAGAGGATGGGTGACACCCTGGAGAAGTCCTGGAGGCGGGCATGGGAGGAGGAGACCAGGGAACTAGAGAGAAGGAGGTCTTGTGAGGAGCGGAGTGTGCGTGTTGGGCGGTACTTGGATATTATTGGATATGATGATAGTTTCGCTTTAGGTTGATCAGAAGAGTTCTGACAAGGAGCTTCCTTCAGTTATCCCATATAGAAAAAAAATAAACAGCTGCAAAGGACAGCTAAGGTACAGAAATGGGAAATATCTCTTATGAACACAAGTCTCCATAAAAAATATCAACAGGAGATACTTTTTTTTTTGTAGCAGAAGTGACATGCTATGTCTTTCACCGAAAAATACTTTTTCCTGACTCCTTCGCTGTACAGGGCATATCCTAGCTCTCCAGAATAGATCCCCAGTCTGACTGTCCCTGGCCCGCCCCTTCAATTTATTGGATTTCACTTCTTTCAGTCAGAGATTCACCATCACATGTGGGCGTTACCCAGGGTGGTCTACATGCAAATGAAAGCTGTCTAACAACGCCCACACCTACCCATCAGTGTATTCTGATATTTGCATAACTCCTCCCAAGAGCCAGCATACTGCTTGAATCAGGGTTGAGGACCTGAGAGGAGTACTGAGGTAGGGTGCTTTAATGGTTCCAGGAAGCTATGTACAGCACCCTGCCAGCCCCTCCCACCAGCTAGGATCTGCCTATATTGCAAAGAGAAGCACAGAGACCCAGTGATGGTGTCTCTTGAGCTAAGATAAGGTATGTAATGAAAGCAGAAAACGGTTTTATTTAAAAATTTAATTAACATAAGCATGCTAATGGGGTGGCTGGGGGGGGGGGGGGGGTTGAGGAACCAAGGAAGGCAAAATCTAAATTCAACTTTAAAATACACAGTATGTATAGCTTTTTTTTTAATTTGCATTTTAATGTGAGAATGTAATTAACAATAAAAGTGGCTGTAACATTTAGCTGAAAAGTCAATGCAAGAAAGATGATGTACAGCGTGTTAGTATAGGTTGAGAGCAAGCTGGAACAGTGCTGGGTCTAGTGGTAAAGAAGAAACACTTGAATGGATAGCAGTTGGAAAGCTTTTTTTTTTTTTTTAAATCTAATTTTGGGAAAGATTACGATATCTGTCAGGCTTTTAACCGCTTCCCGATCTATAGAAGAAATACTGCTGCAGGGCTGCGCAAAATCACGTATTTATATACGTGATTTTGTATTTCCGGGTTGGGGGCGCACGCGCCCTACCTGTGCCGTCACTGGCGGCTACAGTTATCGAGAATCCCCGCTGGCACCCGGCGATCGCCAAGGAACACTGACGGGGAAGAGGTCTGTATGTAAACAATACAGATCTCTCCTGTCAGCTCTAGCATGCTGCTTTGTATTGCTCTGCATAGCAATACACAGCTCACCCTTTGATTGCCACAGATGTTAACCCCATTGCTTATTAGCACTGTTCACTGTATTAGTGTCACCGGGGATGTCAGTGACACCAATCAGTTCTCTCCCATGCCCGCCGCAGTCCCACTATAAGTCACTAATCGCCGCCATTACTAGTGTTAAAAAAAACAAACAATTCCAGTATATATACCGCCCTTTGTAGATGCTATAACTGTCACGTAAACCAATTAATTTACACCTATTTGGATTTTGTTTAAACAAAGACGTAGCAGAATACATTTTGGCCTACATTTATGACTAAATGGATATGTTTTATAGCAAAAAGTAAAAAATAATGTTTTTTTTCAAAATTGTCGGTCTGTATTTGTTTATAGCGCAAAAAATAAAAACCGCAGAGGCAATGAAATACCACCAAAAGAAAGCTCCATTTGTGGAAAAAAGACTTTAATTTCATTTGGGTGCAGTGTTGCATGACCGAGCAATTGTCAGTTAATGTAACGCAGCGCCGTATTGCAAAAAAAATGTCCTGGTCAGGAAGGGGGGTAAATCCTCTGGAGGGCAAGGGGTTAATGTTTCCTGGAGAGGATCACCCTATGGGGTTTATTTACTAAAGCTGAAGAATGCAAAATCAGGCTTCTGCATAGAAACCAATCAGCTTCCGGGTTTTATTGCCAAAGCTTAATTAAACAAGCTGTAGTTAGAAGCTGATTGGTTTCTATGCAGAAGTGAGCCTGATTTTGCACTCCCCAGCTTTAGTAAATAAACCCCATTGTGTCCATTGTCATTGAAATAGAAAGCGAGAAATCCTGAACAGGAAGCCCCTGTTAACACCTGACCACTTTTGTGCGTTTCCCTATGCCTTGCTATGCAGAGTCCCATTTTGCTCATGCTCACACTCAGTCACTCTATGCTCCAAGACGTACATGAGCTTTATTTTTGGTATAGACTTCAATGGGAGAGCCTAAAAACCCTACAAAACTGCTCTCCTCCTATATAACTGTTTGTATCCCCTTCTTCAGCTCAGGAAACAAACGTCTGAAATTTTCTGTTTAGGTGTGAATGCAGACTAATAGAGGGGAAATTATCCAATAAGGACACCTGTTTGGGTGACAACTAAAAAGAGATTTATTTTCAGACTTTTTAGATAATCCACTGACTTCCTGTTGTGTCTGTGGGATGGAAAGCAAAGTTAAAGTGGTTCTAAAGGTTTAAGGTTTTTCATCTTAATGCATTGTGTGCATGGAGGTAAAAAAACATACGTGTAGCAGCCCCCCAGCCTCAGCCAGTGAGCTACTTGCTATGGGGGCACCCGACAGGAGGGAGGGGACAGGATCGCCGGTGGGGGACCCGAGAAGAGGAGGATCTGGGCTGCTATCATTTTATTCTCCCAAATGGGACACAGACAGTAAAAAATAGACAGGGGTTATAATCCTTCTCTACTCCATCCATAATTGATAAAGGGATAAGTTCATCTTTAAAAAAAATAATGAATGCGCATTTATTTGCAGGAAAAAATGTGCATTTACTATTTTTTTGTAAGAGCCTTGAAAGCATTGCATTAGCAATCAGCAGATTGCATGTGCAATGCAGGGCTCCTGCAGACTGTCAGTGTAAGCTGTATGCTCGAAACTCATATGGGCAGGCAGTTGCACACTGACGGGAGGAATCATTGAACTACGTAGAGAGGTCAACAGTGCCCTGGTAGTTCAATGAGAACTACAAGTCATCAGCTGCAAAGGCTGTTAATATTTGTAATTCATACATTCACAGATCACTGTGATTGAATGATTTGGCAGTGTTCTTTTCAAAGTGCAAAAGTGGGTGTGGGGAGAAGATCTCTGGCTCGCTGTCAAAATGGCACGGGGGGGGGGGGGGGGGGGGGGGGGGGGGGGGTATTGGTGAGAGGCTGCAGGAGTGGTAACATGTTACATGCTCCACCATAAGATTGGGTGTAACATGTAACATGTTCCCAAAGGTGAACTTATCCTTTAAGTCTAGCGTATACTTACACTTGGCTGAGATCTAGGGGTTGACTTACTAAAGGAAAATAGACTGTGCACTTTGCAAATTGCGGTTGTACTCCGCAAGTGCAGTTGTTCCAGAGCTTAGTAAATGAGGTAAAGCTTTCCTTTGCCAAGAATACCCAATCACAAGGAAAGTAAAAAAAAACAGCATTTTTGCTTGCACATGATTGGATGATGGAAGTCAGCAGAGATTCTGCTCATTTACTAAGCTCCGGAGAGTGCAATTGCACTTTGCAAAGTTCACATTCTAATTGCCTTTAGTAAATCAACCCTCAAATGTAGTATCTGTTCTTATCATTGTCCATTAGGGCTGCTCCACCATCATTCTAGCCTTTTGCCTGGGATAGCTGGCTGTATAGTATCCCTGTTTATATAATGGGGGTCCTGAGGGCCCTCTTCCTGTGAAAGAAACAAAACTAGTACCCACTGGGTAAGGTGAGGAGGTGGGGGTATGGAGTATTTCCCTGGTGCGGAAGGTTCCGGAGGGGACAGTGCCTCCTGACCTGAGTGGTGCTACCTTGTCTAGCCAATGGCTGTGAAGGCAGAGAGGCCCCGGTGTTCAGCGCCTTCTGGAGTGGCACCCCTTGGATGCTCTGTTACTATGGGTTTGGGACCCCACTTTGAGTAGGGCACTTTGGCCACAACGCCACAGCTTATTTCTTCACGCAGTTTTTGTTACCAGTCCACAAGGCCTAGGCACTGCATCTGCACTGGCACCTTTTTTAGTCTTTGGGCCTAGCCTAGTATGGTAGGGTTTGGGTCTAGCCTGTGCGGGGGGATATGTGGCTCTTAGGTTCCTTCCTCCACTGCCTTGCCCCTAACCTAGTACTTGCTGGCCAGCTTTGGTCGGCCATGAGGAGAGGGGTTTGCTGAGCCTTTTGGCTAGGTAGACCTGAGCGTGTCTTGCCCCCCCGACAGGAGTCTCGTGCCCTGGGGTAAGGGAAGGGTCTTTCCTCTTCGGGAGGGGACCATATTACACATCATAAGTGCACTTTTTTGGTTCACTTAGGGCTCGTTCACACTTAACTGTTTTTCCAACTCTTGTCAAACGCCTCTATAGCGTTTGACAAGCGTTGGTCCGGCGTTTGCGGAGCATTTTTAACGCTCTGCAAACGCCGCAGGCGAGGTTTAGCGGCGGATGCTAGGCATTTGCCAAGCGTTAAAAATGCCCCACAAATGCCTATAATGAAGTTTGAATGGTGTTAACACTCCACAAACGCCCTGCAAACACTGGCCGGGAGTTTGCGGAGCGGCACCATAGCCTTGAATAGGAGGCTTCAACTCCTCCTGACTCGACCAGAGGTGTCCGTTTTGCCGCGACGTGACGCAACGTGATGATAACGCTCCCGTTTGAACAGCACCATGTGCTTCAATGTGCAGAATTTTCCCAGGCATTTGGGAAACGGTAAAAACGCTTCCCAAATGCCTGTCTGCCACTTGCTAACAAGGCTAGTGTGAACGTAGCCTTATGGTGCTTTGTTTTCATGCACTGCACCGCAGGCTCAAAAGAAATATAAATGTACACTTAAAAATAAAAAACAAAAACCTCCTTCTGAAGATCCGAATTTCATCCCTGACCTCCTACCAAGAGACTGCTAACCTGCAACTATGGTGTCACTCCCTCGCTAGATAATAAGATAGTGATGGAGAGATGCCATAGGAGCAGAGGAACGTTCTCTCCACTGTTTTACCTGCGAAAGGATTTAAATTTCTGTCTATCCAGTCCTGAGATGTACACAGCTCTACCACACAGCACAACCCCGTCTGGCAAAGCAGGAAACCTGATTCTTCACTTCTACAGTTTAGGAACACTTAGGGCCAATTCACTCTGACTTGCGCTAAAAAGCATATGCATTTCCATCCATTTTAGTCGCGTTTTAAAGTGCGCTGAGATCCGTTGACATACGTTTTGCATTTTAGTGCAACGTAGAGTTATGGTGAGGATAGGACACATTGGAAATGATTGTTCTTCCCTTCCGTTGATCTGCCTTTTACAGTTGCGCTAAAATGCTCACTGATGTGAATTGGCCCTTACAGGTCTTGTCCCTCCCCTGGCCTCTGATTGGACGGTGAAAGGAGAAGCAGTAGACTGCTGAGCTCATCCCTCCGCTCTCTCCTACTATCAGTCCGAGCTTTAACACATGAGCACTGCATGAGTGCTGCTTCTCCCTTCCTCAGCCTGAGTTCTGTTGTACAGGGTCCCGACACTGGGTCAAATAATTTTACCTACACCTCTTGCATTTAAAAAAACAATGACGTGTGATAGTGTTTAATGATTACAGAGCTGCCTTCATGTGTGTCTTTTATATCTGCCTGGTTTGGTAGAATTACATATAAGCAGTCCATAAACAGATTATGGCGTCTCCAGGTTGAGAGCACTTGGAGTGTCATCACTATGGCAGTTCTCACACCTCTGATTGGATGCCTGGTGTGCGGCGCCTCTTAGTACACCTCCAGGCCTGATGGTGTTACTACAGCACAGGGTGGAGCTCCCGCTTTTGAAAGATTTGTGGGCAGCACAGTGGCTTAATGGTTAGCCCTTCTGCCTGGCAGTACTCGGGTCGTTGGTTCGAATCCCAACCATAGCACCCTCTGCCTGGAGTTTTCATGTTCTCCCTGTGCCTGTGTGGGTTTCCTCCGGGTACTCTGGTTTCCTTCCGGCTCCAAAGCCATGCTGGTAGGTTAATTGGCTCCTGTCTAAATTGTCCCTAGTATGTGTATGTATGAATGTGAGTTAGGGACCTTAGATTGTACACCCCTTGAGGGTTAGGGACTGATGTGAATGTACAATATATATGTAAAGCACTGCGTACATTGATGGCGCTATATAAGTACCTAAAATAAATAGATTTCAGCAAGTGCCGTTATGGCCAGCCTCAGTGTCTACACTACTGAAGCAGGTAAGAACCTACACGCAAATCTACCTACCCCTCGCCTCACCCCTACAGTCTCCGCCCGAAACACCTGCCTACTGAACGACATATCAGACTGGATGTCACTCCACTTCCTCAAATTGAACCTTTCCAAAACCGAGCTCCTAGTTTTCCCCCCAGCCCGCGCCCCCCCCCAACCTCTCCATCACGACCAATAACGCCACCATCAGTCCCACCCTGCAAGCCAAAGTCCTAGGTGTCACTCTAGACTCCAATCTGTCCTTCCAGCCCCATGTCCAATCATTGGCAAACTCATGCAGGCTCCACCTCCGCAACATCTCCAAAATACGTACGTTCCTCACCCCAGACACTACTAAATAACTCCTTCACTCCCTTATTATCTCACGTCTGGACTACTGCAACTCCCTCCTCACCGGCCTACCTCATCACAGACTATCCCCGCTCCAGTCTATCCTGAACTCAGCGGCCAGACTCATCCACCTTACCAACCACTCCGTATCTGCCACCCCCCTCTGTCATTCCCTCCACTGGCTCCCGATTGCCCAACGCATTAAATTCAAACTACTAACATTGATGTACAAACCCCATTCACAACGCTGCCCCAAACTACCTCACCGACCTGATACCCAAATACCACCCTACCCGTAATCTTCGCTCCTCACAAGACCTCCTACTTTCTAGCTCCCTGGTCTCCCACGCCCGACTCCAGGACTTCCCCCATCCTCTGGAACTCCCTACCCCAATCAATCAGACTGTCACCTACCCTCCTCACCTTTAGGCGCACCCTGAAAACCCATCTCTTCAGGGAAGCCTACCCCACCCTCACCTAACAGCCGATCTCCTCCGCTCTTCCTACCACTCCATCCCCCCACAACTATTTCCTCCTGTACCACTATCCCCTCCCTCCTAGATTGTAAGCTCCAAGGAGCAGGGCCCTCGAACCCCTCGTGTATTGTTTTGTTACTGTATTGTCTCATGTTCTGTCCCCCACTATAATGTACAGCGCTGAGCAAACCTTCTGGCGCTATATAAATACTGTATAATAATAATAACCTACAGTGAGGACTGCACCCCCCCGGAAGCTGCATGTAGAAGACATGGAGAGCATGGCTCCTTTCTAGAGACTCTCCTTCCATAATTCCCCTGGCAGTGATCACACAATGGCCATGCAGGGTCCCCCCTCCACCACCCCTCTCCCCAGAGCCCAGTCAGGCCTCCCCACTGTTTTGTTTACCTCTCTCCCCGCAGAAGACGTGCCTCAGACCTGTTACCAAGCAACATCAAACGTCAACACGTCAAGCGTGAGCTGCTCGCAATGCACCATGGAATACGTAGTCCTAACTCCAGAACTACGTTGAATTGGTAGCGGTGTACCGAAAAATACAGTTCTGTTTCACACTCATGACCTAAAGGGCTCCAAAACTTTCCCCGAAAAATCAGACTATTGTTTAGTTTTGTTTCTATCCGAAGTGATATGGAATTGTCCGCTTTCAATAAAGATAGTTGAAAAAGGAGAAACAAAAAGATCGCGAGAGAACGCATGTGGAAGTCACGTGACGCCAACAAGCGGGTGGGTTGTAGTGACAGATTTCACGTGAGGCGGAGGGAGGGGAGCGTGGTGACGTCATGCGACGCAGCGCGGAGGAGGAGGCGGAGCGGAGGAGGAGGAGGATGGCGGCGGCGGTGGCGGCGGGCAGCAGAGCGGGGAGACGGGCGGAGAAATAACAACAACGTGACGGTGAGCGGAACCACGGGGAGCCCCGGGATACCGTCCCTGCTGGGTATGAGGGCGGGCCGGGGAGGGGAGAGACCGAACACCAACGAGACCCTTCTTCACAGGCCTGAGAGACTAACTGACAACCTGAACCGTCCACTGAGCGACCCCCCCGCCCCGCTCTGTGTGCTGACTCCGCCCCTTGATGACACCATCCCCTTTATTCCATGACTGACCCTGCCCACATGACTTACCCCACTATCCCCCCATCCGTGACTGACCCCCCCCCCCATCCGTGACTGTCCCCCACCACTATCTCCCCCCCCAATCCATGACTGACCTCCCCACACTATCCCCCCCATCATTCATTGACTCCCCCCCAATATCCTCCCCATCCTTGACTGACCCCCCCCCCAATATCCTCCCCATCCTTGACTGACCCCCCCCCCAATATCCTCCCCATCCTTGACTGACCCCCCCAATATCCTCCCCATCCTTGACTGACCCCCCCAATATCCTCCCCATCCTTGACTGACCCCCCCCAATATCCTCCCCCATCCTTGACTGACCCCCCCAATATCCTCCCCATCCCTTGACTGACCCCCCCCAATATCCTCCCCATCCTTGACTGACCCCCCCCAATATCCTCCCCATCCTTGACTGACCCCCCCAATATCCTCCCCATCCTTGACTGACCCCCCCCCAATATCCTCCCCATCTTGACTGACCCCCCCCAATATCCTCCCCATCCTTGACTGACCCCCCCCCAATATCCTCCCCATCCTTGACTGACCCCCCCCAATATCCTCCCCATCCTTGACTGACCCCCCCCCCCAATATCCTCCCCATCCTTGACTGACCCCCCCCCCAATATCCTCCCCATCCTTGACTGACCCCCCCCCATATCCTCCCCATCCTTGACTGACCCCCCCCCCAATATCCTCCCCCATCCTTGACTGACCCCCCCCCAATATCCTCCCATCCTTGACTGACCCCCCCCCCAATATCCTCCCCATCCTTGACTGACCCCCCCCCCCCCAATATCCTCCCCATCCTTGACTGACCCCCTGCCAATATTCCCCATCCTTGACTGACCCCCCCAATATCCTCCCCATCCTTGACTGACCCCCCCCCAATATCCTCCCCCATCCTTGACTGACCCCCCCCCCAATATCCTCCCCATCCTTGACTGACCCCCCCCCCCAATATCCTCCCCATCCTTGACTGACCCCCCCCATATCCTCCCCATCCCTTGACT